>NC_135696.1:2067500-2280000 GCF_964276395.1 Gasterosteus aculeatus | reverse complement strand
GCGCGCGGCAGGCGACACAAATAACCCGTCGGTACGGGTTATTGTGTATTATCGTTGGCCAAAGACTAGACTACGGCATGATTTTCAAAGGGAATAGGTGACGTTTGCCGCAGGACTGGCGGTAAAACATGAGTTGTGAGCAACTTTTAATGAATACTTGCTTTCGGCCACCCCTCATAGAGGAATGGACGCGCCCAACTAGCAGATAAAAGAACGTAGACCGTTTCTAAGAAGAGTGATTATTAGCTCGTTAACTGAGAACATAATTCATGAAAATAAAGCGATGGCGACATTCAGGTGATGTCTGTCCTTTTTTACAGAATAACATTAAGGTTTGTAACGAGCTCCAGTAGCGTACTGTTTGCACAGGCATATGAACACCATCGTTTTTTATCAACAGGTTCACACAAATCCTGATCCACAAATTGTGTTAGTTAGGTACATACCCCATCCAAGCCGTCCCACATTAAACAGGTTTTACAGATATAGAATGGACACCCATTACATTTGCCAATATAGGTCATCATTGAGTGTAATATTAATAATTTATTGTTCATTATTAGTCCCAGTGTTTCAAAACACGCCTTATTAAAACTTTATTTACTAAAAAAAATAATAGATATCATAAATATGAATGTTCCTTTTTGAAAACACATTGCCTTTAACAACACCACACAATGCATTTTTAGAAGCAAGTTATTGTGTATTGATTTAAGCAGTTCTTTTGTGTGTGTGTATAGGATACTATTGACATTGAAATTGTTGTTGTGTTTTTTTTTGTCATGTAAGACGGGATCTTGAAATGTTATTGGTAAGGATTTAAAAAATGAAATAAATGGTTTGTGTCAAAATATAAATTTGATTTTTAAAGGGGAACAAGAATAGTGGCAGACAGACACATTACATTGCGTTCCAGGGGTTTGCTAATTAAATGCTAATCACTGAGGAAAGCAGGCTATAATACTGATTAGCTACTTCCCACAACTCTGATTTTTCCACACATTTCATGTTGTAAGACCTTGATTTCTTGGCTCTTGTCCAAGGTGTAAAGATACAGTACATCAAAATGTAATTAACAATATGCTAGCATAACAATACATTGCAACTATAAAAATACAAATAATAAACATTTCTTTTTTTGTGTAACACTGGGAGTAAATCATTATTAAAAGACCTGTGGGACTGAAGAGGGAAGCATAGGTGATCACATCATTTCCTCCAAAACACACACCAATCATGATGACAACGTATGTGTATTTACCACTACTTCGAATTTCATGACGTATGCAGATCAGATGAAACAGCGTGTGTTGAAACGTACATTACAAACACAGCGGCATGTCCATGGCTCGGTCATACACGTTTGAAAAATCATGAAATGACAAAAGAGAAACATCTGCGCTGCCTCGGCTAAAATGACCGAATGTACAGCCCTCAAAAGACTGCGTCAGAGAACCACTCACTCCTCTTAGAATGCATGTTTTCCTGACGTCATGCTGGCTTTATTTCAAATTTCAGGAGTTCATCATTTCTACAAATAATTACAAAAAAACAACAACATAGCAACACTGTTATAATCCACATGGTTAAGCAAAAATGTACCTGTGATTATTTGTCAAACAAAGAGAAGAGTATTAACGCTTGGCAGCTCGACAGAGAATGTGCAACTCATCTGGACTCACATTTGTAAATGTTCTACCTCAAAAAACCCAATTAAGAGCAGATTCACTTCAACTTTTACCATTGATCCAATCTCCTTCTGGCCACGTAAATATGCGGATGGCCTCGTCGGCTCTTTAATGCTGGGGGCTTTCCAAGGGTGTGAATATCTTCTGAATAATGGTGGGCTCCATTTTTGACAAATGTTTTGAATTATGTAACTTTATTGATTTATCATAATCCAGTCCCCAAATGTATTATCTATTTATATCTGAGGCATTATTTATTGATTTAATTATTATTATTATAGTCAGTTATTATTATTATAGTCATTACAACTTTTATTTTCAAAATGTTTCAAATATTTTGCTTGCGTGAACTACATTACTTTTGTCACTTACTTTGTTGGTAAATTCGCAGGTTAAACATCAATGCTCTGAAAAGCCCAAATAATAATGTATAATGTATAACGTATAAGAACACTACATGACTGGATTAACAATAGAAACGCTGTTTTGCGTCCTCTAACAGGGCTTTAATTACACTCCCTTTATGGCTGCAAAAATGTCTCTGACATTTGATTATAATTTTAGTATAAGATGCCGTATCAAGTTGAGTGTGCGTGCAGAGATGTGACGTTTAAAAGATTTCAAACCTGTAAATATTTGGTTCCAAATATGCAAACCAGCCCAGCATGCAGAAGAAAAAGCTCCAGTTATTTCTGTTTGTTTTTCTGTTCATTTCAGCATCATTTTCCATCCTAGGCGGTACATTTTTTTAAATCCCTTTATCACACAATGACCATTTGGTGGACAAAAGAAGTAGTTTCTCTAGTTGGTATTTGTATGATTTCTTCGTCAGTTTTATTTCCAAAACGTTAATCGTTTCACTACTAAAGCTGGAACACGATCAGGTCTTAAAACCACCACTAAGCCTAATGAAGTGTGCAATTTGCTTTTCCCCAAACTCCCGAATGTCATCTATTAAAACTTTCAATTTTACACAAACCATTATGCATAATTCTGCAATTGTGTAACCCATGTCTTGTCAATGAATTCAAAATTAATTGTGGTAGATTTTTAGAGGGTAGCTTCAGAGACGTTTGGAGAATTGCTGCCATGTAGGTCAGAAGTACTAAATTACTTCAAAAAGGTAGAATCCACGTTGAAGTGTAAACAATGGAGATAACTACCAAAGATGGAATGGAACAGTCTTTCGGGAAAGGCCATCTTTATTCAGGGGATTGAGACAGTAACTGGTATTGTTAGGGATTACTATATAATAGAAAACCCCAAATTCATGTATTGGACTGCTGACCGTCACAGGTCACCAGAGCCACAGAAGACATGCTCTGCATTCATCAAGGAGAGGCACACCGATTCAGTCTAACCTGTTAATTAACCCCGTCAGCTGCAGACTGGTCTCCACGCTGGGAGATCTTGGGGCCGATGGCTGATTCCTCATCTTGAGGACACTCGACGGGTAGAAAACCTACAAACACAGCGATCAGGACTTTGACCACAGATCTTCTGATTCTGTCCAACTCCAGACAGGTTGGCTTTCATGTGTGGAGTCAAAGGCAATCCGGTGTACACAGAACATACATACATCATACGTTAAACCCCAAACATCTGCCTTTTGTCCTCAATGGATACAATCGCCAGTCATCCACAGAGAAATGAATCAGCCGGTATCTGTTGGCAGGGATTGAAATGGGACACAAGAACAAATCCCCCCTCTCCCCTTTTTACGGTATTGTGTGCATTGAAGTTCATACTATAGATATCATGTACGGTCATTTAGAGCAAAAATACAAAACCTCTTTGGGAACTGTTCAATATTTCCTCAAAGCCACAAGACTCCAGTTAGACAACAGACAAAAGGGTTTCTAGTTTCGTGACACTTTCACATGCAGTTTCAGAAATGCACAATTTAAAATCTTAGTTTTAGACAGATATTTATTGATAGACTATTTGATGGGTCGAACTAAAGGTTAGAGCTTCAATTAATGGCAATATCTGAAAGCAGATTAATGATCAAATCAATTGAGACATCAATTCTGTCCATCTGTATTAATTAAAGAAGAACTGTATTTCACAGACACGAGAGACGGATCAAATGTTTTATTGCACAGCATGCAAATATGGCCCTGATGATGTCATTAGAAGTCAATCAAAGAGTCTGTTCTTACATCGTTGAGATATAACTGCAGGTCGGGGTTAGAAAATACATCCTTTTTTTGGCCCAAGAATTGCTAAAGTAGTGGCTGGAAATGATTTACTATCCCAATATGGAAGCTTCCCGTTAGCTCCCGCTACCCAATTAGCCGTTAGCTCCAGTTATCTGGTCACACGGTGAGAGAGAAGCCCTGTTTGTAAGGACGGACTTCTCACCCTGTGACGGCTGTTTGTGAGTCCCAGTGATCACTGCTTCAGCGGTTTGTGGTACCGGCTCCTCAACGTGGGACATGGGGACAGCGCTGGTTAATGTTGTCCACCATGAGCCTCACTGCTTGGAGCAGTCAAACATGCTGAGACCCTATTATGTTGAAAACTACTTTCTTTTAACGGTAGTTCCTATAAAAACATTTTAAACACGTGGATTACCTTGAAAGGGCAAATAATGATTTTCTTTTCTTTTTTTAAAGTGATTGCTGCTGAGTTGGTCACTGCTACAAGGAGGGACTCAAAGGAGTAACATCGGTCATGGACTCATGTTTATTAGAGTCTTATCCACATCCGTCCCTTTTTAAATAGTGTCACAACCTGAACTGTAGCAAAAGATAGATAGATAGATAGATATTTTGGATGTAGCCTCAAAGTCTTTGGCTTGGAGTTGACCTCTCTAGTGATGTTAGTTTCCCAACTTTATCGACGATACCAACACTGAATGTTCCCACTGACCAACCGCTGCTATCCGATCTACCACAGTGCGCTGTACACATCAGCAGCCCAGAACTTACCGTATATTTTAATACCGACATATATAATTACAGCAAGCTGTGTCTCTGTGTCACTAGTGCAGAGACCCCCCCCCCTCTGTAACCCCCCCCCCCCATCGGCAGACTTACTCTATCTTGAGGAGAGATGATGAAAAACCACTTCACTCCTGCTGACATGTGCAGGAGGAGGTAACAGTCATCAAGGTGCTTGGATATGACGCAGGGCTGAGGGGAGAAGGAGAAGGAGAAGAAGAAGGAGGATGAGGAGAAGAAGGAGAAGGAGAAAGAGAAGAAGGAGGAGGAGGAGGAGGAGAAGAAGAAGGAGAAGAAGAAGGAGGATGAGGAGAAGAAGGAGAAGGAGAAGGAGAAAGAGAAGAAGGAGGAGGAGGAGAAGAAGGAGAAGGAGGAGGAGGAGAAGGATGGAGGAGGAGGAGGAGAAGAAGAAGGAGAAGGAGGAGGAGAAGGATGGAGGAGGAGAAGGATGGAGGAGGAGGAGGAGGAGAATAAGAAGGAGAAGGAGGAGGAGGAGGAGAAGGATGGAGGAGAAGAAGGAGGAGGAGGAGGAGAAGGATGGAGGAGGAGAAGAAGGAGGAGGAGGGAGGAGGAGAAGAAGGAGGAGGAGGATGGAGGTCTGGTGGCGCTGAAGGAGTTTGGTTTAATTGTAATTCTGCTCTGTTTGCGTGTGCACACGATCATGAACACTTCATCACCCGCACCAATAGCCTCAATACAAGTGTGTATTTGCGTACACAAACGTGCAACTACGCACGCACACACACACACACACTTTTTCACACAGCTACACAATCTTCACCGAAGACAAACATTCGCTGTGCACATTTACAGCAACACACTGTTGTACAGTCTTCACAAACTACACACAAGTACACACACACACACAGTTCTAATAAAGGACACACACACCCTCTTCCATAGCACACACTCACACACAGACACACACACCGCATTCATTTCCCTTTCATTCAGCACAGGCACATATTGTGCTGCTGTAACACACACACACACACACACACACACACACACACCACACACACACACACACACACCCCTCCCCCTCTATCTCTGTCAGACACACACACACACACACAGTCACACAAATACACACAGTCACACAAACACACGTGTCCACGTGCATCCCCTCCTACGCAGGCGCGTGCTCGCTCACACACACACACACACACACACACACACACACACACACACACACACACGCACGCACGCACGCACGCACGCACGCACGCACGCACGCACACACACACACACACATCACCTCTTTCCTTTCATACACACAGACACACACACCTCTCTTGTACACCCCTCCCCCACTCTCTCTCACACACACACACACACACACACACACGTACATGTCCTCTCTCTCCCTTCCTCGCTCATTCACGCTCTCACATACAGGCAACACACACACACACACACAGACACACACACACAGACACACACACACACAGACACACACACACACACAGACACACACACACACACACACACACACACACAGACACACACACAGACACACACAGACACACACACACACACACACAGACACACACACACACAGACACACACTCTACTGCTCTGCTTCTTTCACTCACTCACACAGGAACAAACACACACAGGAACACACACACATGCCTGCGCAAACATTCACAGGCACACACAGATACACACATTTTGTCTCCTGCTTGCTCTTTCTCCCCCTCCCTCCCTCCCTCCCTCCCTCCCTCCGTCTGTCTGTCTGTCTGTCTCTCTCACACACGTACACACACACACACACACACACACTCCTGCCCTCTCTCTCCTTCTCTTTTTTCATCTCTCTGTCTCTCTCTCAGACACACATACACCCACTAGACACAAATGTGCAGGCGCACAGAGACACATGCGCACAAGCACACGCACATGTTTTTTCTCCCTCTCTCCCTCACTAACTGACACACACACACACACACACACACCTCCCCCCTCTTCCACAGGCATCCTGACTGCCACTCCTTCCCTAACAACCACACGCACACACAAATGAAGACATGCACACACACACATGCACGTAAACACATATAAACAAACACACACACACACACACAACCCTTTTAAAAACACACACCCCACCCCTTTCGCTCAAACACACATCCTGTCCTTTCTTCCAGTTAAACATAAACACACGCACACACACACACACACACACACAACCTCACTGCTAATATTCAAGCTCAAATGTAAAATAACACTTTTTTTTCTTGCACCGAAAGAAAAAAAATTCCCATCCTTCCAACTCACCAACAGTTGTGAGCCAATCTGTTTTTTAGTCACACAGACACACGAGACGACGCAATTTAAAGCCAAGATCAATTTATTTCAACCCACTCAAGAATCCAATATATAATAAATACGCTTTTACACCCGAGAAAGTTTCACCAAACACATTCCACCTTTTCATTCAAGTTTACATTTCAGCGCATTTCTTTAAGGGTTTGACCAGAATTTTGACCAAGCCGTGTTTTATGTTTTTAGTATTTCATCCTTAAATGGAAGAAGCAGTATCAAAAATTGTTATCCATGAATAAAACCAAATAAAAGCTGCGGCCTGTGCTTATGTCACTTCATTTGTGAACGCTCTGCCAATGTGACCCGATGCTGAAGGGACCGCGTGAAGGATTTGGCGGCATCTAGTGGTTTGCTTACAGGTTGCAACCGACTGATTAGACCGAGCGCTCCGTATTCAACGCACCTTCCCACAAACCGGTGCAGCCCTGGAATACCCACAAAAGCCATGAACACATCTTCTAAATGAACCTCCGTCTCCCCAGGAAGCAAATAAGTTAGTTTTAGGCCATGTCCTTTACCACCGCCAACACCTTCCTTAGATTCAGGGTTTGTATACAAATAAAACACATACTTATTCAAATTCCATTCCATTTTAGCAAATCGATCCCTCAAAATGCCACAAACTGCTAAAACGAGATTTTTTTAAAGGGCAACCGTACTGTAATATTTTATTTTTCATGACCTGAGGAAGTTTGAATAATTACCACTAGAAGCCATTTTCCGAGACACATTCTAATTCCACAAACCAAAAAGTGGCGAAGTAGGAAAATACAAAAGGTAAATTCTGGCTTTGGCTTCTGGCGCCTTGTCTTGACACACCATCAGGGGCCAAAAGTGGATCCAATGGTTGGTACATATTAAGCCACATTGGCCATAGAACAATTAATTAAACAATTAACAAGTGAATCAAACTTGTTTTAGTCTACCACCCCAGATAAAATGGTTTAAATACCGAGGGCGTTAATCAAAACACCTTCACGACGCGAGAAACCCCACAACTGTGGCAACTGCTGCGACTCTCTTGGACCGATGCGACGGGAACCTGATCCCCTCTTTGTGCTTTGAGCCATTTGTCCGCGGCTCTGTCCCTCCATCGATACCGAAAGAGGTCGCCTATCGATCAATAGCGCGCACGCACACAAACAAGGCAACCGCGGCGCTTGTCCTCCATGTCAGAGGTCAGACTGCGGCCGTGGAAGGAGGACAGCGGGCTTCACCGCGTTACGCGAACGCGTGGCTTTGAGGAAGCAGTGCGACCAGCGGACCGTATAGGAAGTGGAAGCCTCCACTTTGGCGGTTTTGTCCGTTACCGCCGAGGCGTTTTGTGCTCTCCTGGCGACGTGTCAATCACAAGGGATTCACACTCTGAATGGAGTCATTTACTAAATGAATCGTGCCGTGCAGCAGAAATAAAACGTGTCGCTGTGCCCGATAAGCCGGGACCTCCGGCTTCGTCTACCTTCTCCCATCACAGCACGCCGGCGTTTCTGTACCAAACGCGTTGGTCATCGTTAGACAAACAAAGCCATAAACAGGAGAGGAAATGCAACACGTGTACTTACACACTGCATTTAAAGTACGCGACAATATCGTTAGATAGTAAGGATGCATCTGCGCGGCACGTTCTATTGTCACTCTTTATTCAGTGGATGCACAACATGAACAGCAGGGTTTTCATCTTTACAATTAAAAACGTGTGAGTCGCCTTCCAGTGACAACGTGCACGTATTACTTTCCCACCGTGTATATTCCCAGTGCACCTACCAACAGCTTATCAACCGACTCTAATCGGCACAGCGTCAGTCAAACAAAGTTACATTAGTCCAATGAGCAAATGGTCCCCGTGTGCTAAACATTCAAACTGTAAGACATTTCCTGGATTTTTACACAACCGCGATGGAACGTATTGGTTATCTATGCAAGACTTTTAGGATTCAGCGTAATTTACAGTATCTGTCGTGTCGCCCGGACCGACGCGCATCAATAACGAGGCTCTGAGGCCACTTTTGATGAGTAACAGGCCAGCGGAGACTGGCGGATACACGTGGGTTTCTCTGGTCAAACCAAACTACCGCAAGTTATCTACAAGTCCATCATCACGCCGGCAGCCTCAAGGGCCCGATGGATGGATACGGGATCCGTTGACGTACATCACGCTTTACTCTCTGCTGTCCTAATTAAGGCTATTCAAAATGTTCATACTGACCACGGTTATATCAAACATTATGCTTGTGTCTTATCCTTGTATTGCTATTGCCCTCGTTGATGAAACTACATATATATTTATATATATGTATATATATATACATAAATGTGTGTGAGAGATTACATTATATTAATTAAGAAATCAAAATCAATAACAGGTATTTTTGCATTTAAGCAGTGAACTGTTATTTCAAACAATTATAAGCACAATACATTTTTTTTCAGTGTCGTACTGACTGATGTTTTTAAGCTGTCAGAAGGAAACGCATTACTGAGGAGAAGCAGGAAAGCGAGGGGGGAGGAGCGCGTAGTGTACACACTAGAGGGCGCTGTCACCCACCTCTTGCCCCCACACACACAGCTTCCCCTTGGCTGCAAAAACAACCTCAGCCATGTCGAAAGGAGTGCAGGGGAGATGTTAGTGAGGTATCAACACATTCATTTTGATGTTCAGTTAAATGACATTCATAACCAAATAGCAAAGAAAGAAACTCATAGGGAATCTAGATGAGTCCGTAGATTTCACCTTAAGAAATAAACAATAAATGGAGTTGTGTTGGAATCATTCCAGCAGGAATCTCGTTATCAGCCGTGAGGAACACAGTGATTGTCTTTTACTCCCCGTCAGTCAAAGGTCTCGATTCAACCCCCTCATCATCTCCCCGTGTCAGAGATCCGTTTCTCACCATCACGACTGCCGATCTTCACTCATCTCTCCTTCACACCACGTTATTGGCCTCGCGCCTCAATCCCTTCTCCACACACACACACACACACACACACACACACACACACACACACACCGTCTCCATCTCATTGCCTGACGCGTCTCAGGCTCCGGCCTCGAGGGGTCCTCGCACGCTCCTTGCCGGTCACAGAAAGCAGCGCTTGCAGAGTGGTGACGGCCGTCTTGGTCCAGTATTCCAACTCCTTGAAGATCCGGTACACCCAAAGCTTCAGCTGGAACAGACCGCTCGAGCCATCTGACTGCCGATGAGAAAGGGAGGGTGGGTCACAAAGATCTACCTTAACTTCTCTCTAGAACTTCCACCACCATCATCATCATCAATGACGTGGACACCTCCTCTACCTTTGAACCCTCCACGCCGGGGGGCGGGACGCCCGCGCCGCCAGCGGCTTGGAGGAGCTCTCCGGTGCTGATCAGGAGAAGCGACAGCCTGTCCTTCACCATCTTCCTCTGGGTCTCGTAGTCGTCCGCCTTCCCGCCGCCCAGCTCCTCTTCCTCCCTGGCGATGGTGCTCTCCAGCAAGCTGCGGCACTGCAGCAGAGCGGAGTGGAGCCGCCGGAGCTCGTCGCTGGCGTCCAGCTGGGAGGAAGGAGGAGGTACGGACACCAGATGACTGTCAGCAACGTCCGGTGTGAAATTCTCCTTCTTCGTCTTGAGGAAGCAGGGGGAGGAGGGGCGAGAAAACAAAATAGGTGGGAAAAGTAAGAACCGAGGTGTGATT
Organism: Gasterosteus aculeatus; assembly: GCF_964276395.1. Classification (NCBI taxonomy): domain Eukaryota; kingdom Metazoa; phylum Chordata; class Actinopteri; order Perciformes; family Gasterosteidae; genus Gasterosteus; species Gasterosteus aculeatus. The sequence goes on along the minus strand of NC_135696.1, from coordinate 2,269,365 downwards.
TTAGGGAAGCATTGCCGAATGGACGGGGTGGGAGGAGCTGGAAAGGGAAGTGAAAGAGTAAATGTGAGATAATTGGATGTTCTTGTACGTATATTTATTGTCTCCTTTGATCTACAGCACGATGTCCGTTCAGGGTAAAGGCGATCACAAAGCCTTAAAGCCTTAAAGCCTGCATGCCAGTTAGTACCAGTGTGACACAGTGGCCTGTGTGTGACCCCAACACTCTGAAAGGGGGAGTTGGGGGTGTGGGGGAGTTATTGCAAACCACTCAGACTGTGGGACCTCTGCTGCTCCTTTTTCTTGTGTGTCAACGCGGCAGAAACGGCAATAAGACGATGCAGCGATAACGGAGTACATGTTCAGCAACAAATATTCAATACGCAGCTCCACGAGCCTGAACGAAAACCTACTTCAGAGACATTGCTGCACCGTGTAGGATATTAGAAATAAACTGACGAGCCGGTTGATAAATGAATAAAATGCATTTAGTGTACACCAGAATACAGCCATGATTCTGGAACTGTGTAATCAATAAAGTAATGGCAGTATTGTAAAACCACTGTAATTTTTAAACTGTAATCAATAGAATAATACCACAGAGTCACGTCTTTGTGTGTGGAAGTCGTTGGTGTGTTTATTTATTTATCATAGACTTTATTGACACTGCTGCTTTTCATCACGGACACATTTGTCCCGTATTTTCCTCCACAACTTTGTTCCTCTCGTTTGCGGAGATGAATCCCTCCACGAATCGGAGGCCGTCCGCGCGTCCGTATCGTCCGCCAATAACTTGGCTTGTATAAGCGCTCATATTTATGCATTTCTTCCGACAAAGGCTCTTCAATCTGATTCGTTCTCTCTTCAAAAATCTTCCTTTTAAAAACTCGGGACCTTAGCAGACCAATCGCAGCCTTGCGGGCTGCAGGAGGCATTTTGACGCAAGTCCAGAAAAATGGGTCGACGCAAGTACGCAGGGGAGGTGTGAAAAGGCCCGCAAGGGACACGCAAGGGCTCTCGAAAACGCAGAAGCATAAACTAGGCTGTACTTTCACACGGATGTGTATAAATACCTGTAGACAACCACTGTTCTGGAGTTCGCTGGTGGAGGCAGCAGACGGGCACTACGGGGGGTCAAAGGGCCCTGTGGCCTGTTGGTTGCAGAGACCAGCGGCTCCTCGGCTGAGACGTTCTTTTTACCACAACACGCTTTCTTTTATCAAATACCTTTGATTTTAACGTCCATCCGGCGTTTCTTCATTCGAACGCAACAACCCCCTGAGGTGAGAGAACGTGGGCCGTCAACAGGCTGAGACACATCCGATCGGTCCACGGTGCGTTCACTGGAATGCGTCTTCGCTTTCGATGCCCCACCGAGTCGGTGATGCAAAACAAAACCCACGTGAGGATAAGAAGAAACGCCAGAGGAAGACGGGGTGGGCCGAGGAGCGGAGGGGTCAAACCCCAGGGAGTGGGGAGGGTGGTGCAATATGCCAGGCCCGCTCCCTCCGCCCCGGCCAGACATGAAAGGGCAGATGGAGGCAGCCAGCTGGCCGGGCACCAGGAACGTTTCACTGACTGCCAGCACGCATGCGGGGGCCAAGGGCTTGTGGGAAGGTCCTCTTTAAGGAGTTTGTGCCAGGAAATTATTCGACACCCCCCCACCCTTTACATTCATACTTGTTGCTGTCCTACAATACGGGTGATTTATCTCTGTCGCATACACTCGCCATTACCTTGTTTTTGCATTTCATCATTCTCCAAACACACAGAGACAAGCACGCACAGGCAAAGTTACACCCATGACACGTTGTAATGACAATTACATTACATTTTCCATTGGACCGCAGAACCACGGGCTCCTGTACTCACATACAGCTCCAGTAGGACGGAGCACTCGTAGCGCAGCAGCTCGGCTATGGCGGACGCCCTCGCCACGGCCGCCCGGCTCGGGTCCGAGCCGGTGGCCGCTCTGGGGCGCCCGGCTGCCGTCGTCGGAGCCGCGGGCGCGTCTACCGGGGAGGAGCGAAGCGTCGGGCCGTCCCGCCGTGAAGCCCGCGCGCGACCGTCCCGCGCCCGCCGCGCGTGTTTCCCGCTCATGGGTTCCGGCCGCGTGTCGCCTCCTCGGGGTTTGGCGGGAGTGAGAATCGTCGTAACTGCGCCGTGTCTCGTGTTGAAAGCAGCCAGCTACCCGCCCAGCGCCCGACAACTTGATGATGATGGAATTTGGTGGGATGAGCGGGGGAGGAAAGGGGAGGAAAGGGGAGGGTGGAGGTCATGAGCTTTACGATGCGCTTATCTTACTGGAAGTGGCCAAGGCAAATACGGTGTCAGGTTAAGTAGGGTACCGCCTGGACCACATTACCGGTCATTCGGCTGAAAGCGTCCCGTACATTACATTTTTACCCCCGGGGTTCGGTGTCTTGCTCAGGGACACCTCAACATGGGACAACCAGGACTCAAACCACCAACCTTGCGGTTCCCAACGCACCCCTCTCCACCCCGACATATTAACACGTCTTCTTTTAGCATACTCGATGTGTCTAGAAAGTATGAACATGTCCCAACAGCATCTTAGTTCCAAAAAACTCCACCTCCGGCAAGCCACAAGCACACTGCTGCTGTGTACTGCTATAAAAAAGAACCTACAAGCACAAATAGGGTTTTAATGAATAGATGTCTTCTCTTCATTGAAGTATATCTGCATATCGGTAACGAGCTCATAGAGAAATAAATCAATTAAAATGTCAGGTCATTGTAGAAAAGACACAGTGTGTGACTAGCGGCATTACGGAAGGGTCTGGTTTGTTGCATTTAGACTGCCAGGAAGCAACATGCACAATGTCAGAGACATACGGCAACAGGTGAATGGAGTCCAGCCACTATTCATATTCCAGAGACGGCCTTTTCCCGCCTGGTGTTACCACTGTAAGAGACAAACGGCCACTTGGATTCAGTCATTAAAATTCTAAACCATTTGCATTATTTATTTATTTAGCTTTGTACAGCCCAAAATCACAAATTATACAGTCAGTACACGTGACGTCCCGAAATCCTCACGTCACCACAGGAAAAACTCATTATACGATAAGGAAAAAACCTTCAACGCGGAGAAAAAGAAGAATCTTTAGGGAGAACGGCAGAGGAGGGATCTCCTCTCCAATTCATGACTGAACTATTGACAATAGTGAGCCCAGTCGAAGGTAGGACCACTGCAGGAACAACCTTCAGATAGAACCAGCATCAGATAGAACCGTCACACACTGAATGTAACGTAAACCTGTACACAGACTGTAAAGAAGCAATTCATTGGATGAATTAATTTAAAAAAGAGCCGCAAAAGTGCACTGATACATAGCTCAAATAATATTCTCTCTGCAAGGGACTGTAGTGTACACATAATAGTATGTTACAATAAAGCCAATTCATATGTGCAATGTTATTTAAAAAAATTGGTCAATTGGTGTTAAAGGGCTTTATATTTCACCTTATGTTACACAACAGTCAAATCTAAAAAATAAATGTTATGGAATATTTCAATAAAAGCTCGGTAGAAGAGAATGATTTGTCTGATAAAACAGAGTCTTGATGAATGATCAAAGTTGCAAAAAGTCCATTTATCGCTTGCAAGCAGGAGGTCAAATACACAGGCACGTATCAGGGTGCTCTGTGGAAATGGCGTCTCCGAGCACTAAAGACGCTGAGTTTTTATACACATGTGGAGAACATTCTCCGTGCCAGTTACGAGAAGCTGCAAAGCAGGTTGAGATAAGAACCCAGGTGAAGCTGAGGGCAGCACACACACAAGATCCTCCTCAGTGGCCGCTGCAAATCATAATTACTTGACATGAAAGTAAAACTTGGATCCGGAACTTTCGTACCGAATAAGATATGAACCAAGGCCGTGAACAGAAGTCCTTTGTTTTGAAGCTTCTATGAGATCGAGTCGACCGTCCTCCCTTCTCAGGACACAGCTGCAAACTAACATTTTGTATCATCTTTGCACATCAGGGTCAAATACAGGACACTTGAGACACGGCTTTAGCACAAAACAATGTTATAACATATTTTTACCATTACATACACCATCGAGGCTCTTCGGGCAGGTCGTTTGATGCTGTGGGCTAAAGATTAGAGGCATATTAGCAAATTAATGAAGACATAAGAAAGTTAGTCTTTTAAAACATTCCTCAGTGCATCACACAAGTAATAAATCAATGAAGCAATGAAGGACCTCACTATATTATAATATAATAATTATATATATATATAAATCTCTTTATACGCCGTGCAATGCCCCTCCTGTCCTGCAGGCGGCAGTGCGCGCGCTGACACTGGGGGAGCGGCGCACCGACCGAATAGCAGCAGCTTACACAGGACCTTCAATTCGGCGTTTAGCTCGTTCCTAAAGGAGATGGGAATGTTTAAATATTTCCCCGCGGTGTGACTTCAACGCATTTAACCGTTTCCCGGAAGATTACAGGAAACCGAGAAACGGTACCGGTGTGCGTTAATCCAGAGGCCGAGCCGAGCCGCTAACGTTAGCTAGCGTAGCCATGAGCTCCCTGGTGGGCTACGGAGTGTCCTCCGAGTCCGACAGCGACGGGGACGCAGAGTACGCGAACTATGGGGGCGCTTGGTAAGTGCGTACACGAAGCACACCGTGCACGTAACGCGGAGTACCACGCGCATGTGTTAACGCCAGTTAACTTCTTCTTCTTTTATGAAAAGCAGTTTACCGGGCGGCGAGTCGTCGACTGCCAGAAAACCCCGCAACTTCCTGCTGGAGTCCGGTTCCGCGTCCAGCGGGTCCGAACCAGAGGCAGAGCACGCGGGACTCCCTTCGTCGCCCGCGCACCCCCGCGCACCGGCGTCCTCTGTGGCATTCCGGCCCACCGCGCCCTCCTCGCTCCCGAGCCCCCTCGCCTCCCACAAGCTGCCTCCCCCCTCCCTGAACACCTCCTCCGACAGCGGCGTGTTCGCGAATCCCTTCAAGGCGCAGGCGGACCGGAAGCTCTGCGCTCTGCAGAAGCACGTCCCGCTCACGATGCAGGCCAAACCCTCGGAGATCGGGGGTAAGAAGGTGTGCGTGTCCTACAGGAAGAACGGACGGTGCCGCTTTGGGATCAAGTGCAAGTTCGCCCACGACAGTGACCTCCAGACGGACCGACAACCGGCCGCGAGCGACGGGACGCCCGGTTCGGATCAGGCCGAGTGCCGCGCAGGGGGATCCCAGGACCTCCGGCAGACTAAGGAGCAGGAGGAAGGGTCCGCGGGGCGGCAGGGGAGGAAGAGGAAGGTCGGACTGAGTGACACCTTGACTCCTCCTAAGCGAGCAATGAAGCAGTACGTCACGCAGAGGGGCAGAGAGCAGCTCAACATGTCCTGATGGGTCCTGATGGGCCTCATAGCAGTTGTCCTCTCCCGTAGAGACGTCCCCTTCGCAGTAAGGGGACCAGATAGGGACTCAGGCACACAGCAGCGTTACACCCGAAAGACACGCTTTTCATCCCACTGAAACGTAACCGTTGCAGCTGGAGACGGCCGGTGGGGGTTCCTCGGGTTTATTTGATTCCGTGTTCGTTCACGTCAGTGAATATACACTTTGGGTCAATGTTGATTTTTATTTCCATGAGTGAATAGTTGTGTTTGCTCTACCACACATCCTAAATCACAAGCCAGAGGAGGTGCAAGTTGGGTTTTGACAACGAGGTTCCTACACAGCTTTGCTTATCAAATCACATGACACTTTTAATAAGTCGAGCGCCGACTGAGCTTGTCTGTTATTTTACGGGTTTGTGTGCGTGATCTACAGCATCCTGGGGTGTGAGTAGTGTATATACATTAGGTGTTGGTGTAGTGGCACTTTTTACACCTGTAAAACTTTTTCTTTTTAGGCTTTCAAATGTTTCTTTTGAGATTGTTTGACATTTTCTTTTAACTTTTCCAAACAGCAATAAATCTGGAAAATAAAAAAGTTGCCTATTATTATTTTCTTTAACCGATTCTCACCCCAAATGTGTTGTTGTCAGTTTATAGCCGTGTTTTGTGTTATTTGTGAGAAATAGAGCTCATTTATTTTACTAGGAACACACTGGATGTGCACTTTATATTACTTAGTTATCTAATATTATTGCATAACCACAACCTCTTTGCAACATAACCTCTCATTGTTAAACACTCACGTGAAATGCTAGTTCAGTTTACCAGACTTCTGTACAAGGGACACACACACACACACACACACACACACTCGCGTTCTAAAAAGCTACCAAATATGTCAGAGTGAATGTTACGTAATACACCATCTCACATTTACCTAAAAACAATGCCAAGCGGCACATCGGATCACCGGGGACAACCTCCTTCTACCAGCTGTTTTTGGGGTTCGCTGTCCTTTTACATGAGGGACTGTCTTTCGACGCTGTCCGACAGAACGTCCTCGTGTCCCTCCTGTCCCCAGGCTACGCCGTCGCCCCCCATTGCGTCGGTCTGTGCGAGGGAGCTGGTCGACGGGGACGACGACGAGAGCACCGGATGGTCCAGAATGAAGCTGTCCCCGTTACTGGAGGCCGCGTCCTGGGGCGGGGGCGGGGCCAGGAGAGGCGAGCTCACAGCAGCTGCATCAAGGGCCCGAAGCTGCTGCGCGGTCGATTGAATGGGGACCTGCTGGACGTGCGTCTGAGACTGGCTGAGCGGCTGGAAGGTCATTTGAAGGATCTGTGTCTGGCCCTGCTGCTGGGAGGAGTACGCCTGCAGAGGGTGCAGCTGGGGTTGATGCGGGGTAACCACCTGGCCGGGGTGGAGCGTCAGCTGTTGGATCTGGGGCTGCGGAGCGGCATGCACAAACTGGACCGGCATCTGCAGCTGGAGGTGGGTCTGCTGATGGCTCTCGGCTGGCAGAGGCGGGTTGATGGCGGACAGGGCAATCGTCACGGGCACCTGCATGGTATGGAGGCTCTGGTCTTGTCCCAGTAAAACCACCTGGTGACTCACCTGTTGGCTCAGCTGCTCCACCTGCCCGCCGTGCCCCATGTGGTGCACATCCAGGCCGGCGGGCTCCGCCGGCACGGGGTTTCCCTGCAACTCCAGCAGGGACGCAGGGGTGGTGATGAGGGCGCCAGCGTTGGCTGCCAGAGCCTCTGCAATCAGCACCTCGGGGTGACTCTTGGCCTTGTGGGCCACCACGCAGTCTTTTTTCTCAAACTTCTTGCCACAAATGGAGCAGGCGAACTGATAAGTGGCGTCGGCGTCGTGCTTCTTCATGTGCCAGTTGAGCGACGCCTTCTGGCGGCACGTGAAGCCACAGATCTCACACCTACGGCAAAATATCCAAAGTTTGTTTAGCAAAAGGGAAGAAATGGGTTGGAGAAGAAAGGGAATGACCAATACGGCGTCTACTCACTGCAGCGGCTTTTCTCCAGTGTGAATCATGCGGTGCACAGCCAGGTTGTGGGAGCTTTTGAAGGCACGTGCGCAGAACTCACAAATGTAGTCCCGCTGGTCTAAAAGCAATGAAACAAAACTCTTCTAGCTGCATTGAACTTCAGCAGTAATTACAGCAAGAAATCCTCAGGCGCTTATTGAACAGTGTTGGGTACCTGTGTGGTGCTTTGCATGACGTAGCAGCTGCTTCTGCAGCCGGAAAAGCCGCCCACAGGAGGGGTGAGGACACACGTACTTCTTCTTGAGCAGGTGCTGGTACTTAATGTGGTGCTAGTGTGCCAGACAAAAGAAACACGGTCCATTGGGAACAGAAGGACAGGAAGCCAGCGTGCCGACAACAGACAACGGTCTTATGGTGCGCTCTATTCTACGGTCCTCGGTGGGATCGTGCGGATGCATGACGGACCTGCAGGTACCGAGGATGAGCCAGGACCGTCCCGCATCCCTCCATTTCACAGCGCACATACTGCACCGGGGGCTTCTTCCTGTGTGGGGCAGAGTCTATGAGCACGCAGACAGAGACCTCCGCCTGCCATCATCTCCACCCTTAAATTAATTCAACTAGCGGCTCTTACAAATAGCACATCAGTAGTCATGGGGTTGCAGTTGGGATTGTGACCCCCTCAAACTCACCTCCTCTTCGGCAGCCGTGGGGTTTTGTCATCTTTTTTCCGCCTGCCTCTCCTAACACGGACAAAACGATTAATAAAAGACAATCCAGATTCTATCAGAGACGCATTGCATTCAGATTCAAAGCACCTTGGTAACACTTACTTCCTGGGTCCATCCGGGTCGTCTACTGGTTCTTCCTCGAGCTTCACTTCCTCTTCCAAACTCTCCATGTTGTCCAAACCCTCGACCTTTATCTCGGCGACGTCCTTCTCGCTTTTAAGCGCCCTCTCTTTCTCCTTCCTCTCCTTCGCTCTCAGCGGAGCTCTTCGCTTTGGTTTTGATACGTCCCTTAAAAAGATGGAGGAACGTCCCGTCACTGAATAATATGACGTCTACGTCTAATTTAGCCACACACACACACACACACACTCGCACACACACCGCTCAGCGTCCGGGTCGTAGCTTTGGTCGTTTAGGTCGTCTGTAAAAGGGAGATCTTCATCGCTGCTGAGACCTTCTTCTTCTTCCTCCTCCTCCTCCTCCTCCTCCTCCGCACCACTAAGAGCAAAACAACCAAATGTGTTGAAGCAGAACTGTGTGTGTGCAGAGCCTCCCGTGGACCCACCGGAGAGGAGCGTACCTCGGACTCTGTGGCTGGTAGCGGAGGTCGTCCAGGTCCTCCCCGAGCGGAGGGTCTTCGTCATCGGAGACCGGCTCAGTGAGGTCCTCAGTTCCCTCCTCTTTCTTTTGACTGAGGCAGCAGGAGCACAAAGACACATTTGCACGTAGTCACACCCGTCGGCAACATACAAAGCAGTGGGCTTCTAGAGCAGAGGGTCCTAAGTACCTGAGCGAGATATGACACAGTATACTCACATTTCATAGCGGCCTTTGTTTTCTACCTCTCCTTTCTCTGCTGCAAGGCAAAAAAAAGAGGGAGAGGCCACACAGATCTCAAATCAAATATTATTCATCACATTAATACGATCCCTCAAATGTCGGCAGTTTGGAACTACAGTGTGTGAATGTTAAGTTACTGACGAGCAGGTGGATGTGTGTATGGTCGCTCCCATCGTCAGCGTATGAATGATGACATTAGAGCTTTTAGTGGTCAGACTAAGTAAAGGTACAGTAGGTTAGTAAAAATACGTGACGACATCAACTCTGTCTCGCAGAGGGACACTGCGACGAGCGGACCTCGAGTGGGAGTGAGCGACCAAGAAAAGATTGCGCCCACATTTGTAGCTCAAAAAGTATCACTGATCCCAAGTGGCAAACACAAGGTGTTGGACAGAGAATATCCTGCATGTTTAGGACTCCCGGATGGGGCTCGCCGTCATCAGGTTGCTCACCGGCTGGATTCTCCGTTCCGGGTTCAGTCTTGCACACAGGCTTGGCAGAACCGCGCACAGCCCTGGCGGACGGGGGCTTGGCCCGGCTCTGGGCTGGGGGGCGTCTGGTGGAGGGTAGAGCTGGAGCGAGGGAGCAGGACCGCACGTCACACAAACAAACAATCCCACCAGGCGGCTGTCACACACAGGATGAGGTTTGACTTAAATGTAGCAGGATGCCCCCCCGCCCCCCAACTTACCTGGAGCATCTGTTGCAGGTTTCCTTGGGTCCCCTGAGCTGCAAGAACGGAAGAAAAAACAGACTACTCACATGCCAACCTTTCCTTTTATGCAGCAATACATTTAGTATTAAAAACACTTTCATTAGTAAACCAGGTGACCCCCCCCCCCCCCCCCCCATGCAAAGCTGCAGGAAGGGGACGCGCTTCTGACAGGAGCACAAACACGCAGTGCTGCTGGTTATAAGACGCGCGCGCTGCTCTGTTCGCGGTCAACACGTACTCTGTGCCGCGAAGGCGGTCACCTGCGACCCCCCCGCCAGCCTCGCCACATTCGGAGGGTTTCTTCCTCCTCGGGTTGGAAACTTTCCTCCGCTTCGTCGCGCCGGTGTCCGGGCTCGGTTCGTCTTCGCTCTTGGTGTCCTTTAGCCAGGCCGGCACTGCCCTCGTTGATCGGTCTCTCAACACCCGCCCCGAGCTCTGCGGGCCGGATGCTGCTCCGTTAACCTCGGTTAGTGAAGCGCGGACGGCGGTCCTCGAGCGGCACGCTCCCCGCTCTCTGAGCCCCCTCCGCGGGGTAACGGTCAGACTGGTGGCCGCGGTCCGTTCCGTGGCCTTGTCCTGCGCCGGTTCGTCACCTTTATTTACACCCCCGGTTCGGTCGCCTGCTGGTTCCATTACCGCGAAGATACCTCAGCCTACTTCCACTTCAGCTCAAAGCCAAGCAGGTTTACTTGCGATTTTAGTTAAAACGGACGACATCTGGTTTGAAGACGATTGTTTTGATCGCAAGCGGCCTTTATCCAACAGTGGGGCATTTTCTGTGAATGCCTTGGGTGCGTCGCAAATTAAAGGCATATATTAATTGGTTAGCAATTAAAAACTTTTCTTAATTATCTATTCAGTAATAACCCGATATGATTTTAAAGAAGCAGACACTATTTTCCCGTTCTTAAAGCTATAGTAAAGCTACTTATTCGCCCGGGCTCGGCGCACAGCCATTTTGTGCGCTTTGTTGCGTCTCCTTTAAGCCAAACGTAAACTGCGGTTACGTTGCGGAAAGACTCCGCCCCCCAGCAGCTCTCACAACCATGCGGATGTCGCTTTGGCGTCTTGGCGAAACGAGTCAGCCCAGCCGCATTGTTTGTACATCTGTGAAGATCGCTGCAGGCGGTGCTTCGGCGTCGCTCGCGCGGTCGAATGCATTGTGGGAACTGTAGTGAAAGTTAGATCAACACAACTCGGACATTGTTTTTAAGGGTATTGCTATAATCTTTGCTGTTATTGCTTTTTTTAATTAAAAATGAATAAAGGACCATGCGTAGGATTACTATTGGAATTTCATTTAACAAATAACACAGTAGCTATTGAAAATGAATATATATTTAACATTATGTAGTATAGTCCTATTTAAAATGTATTTTACAAGGGCAGCCCAAAGAAAGAAACAGCCAAGAAACAGCCCAAATTATCTGAATTTAAAGCACCATTAACGGCTGTTGCAAAAAAGAAGAAATTCTTAATATATTTATGTGAAAATGTTCCAAGCATGCAAAAGGCTTTCCCTGCTACTTACATTAAAACCACGTGAAATTACATTTTTCATGTTGGGTTTGTGTATTTGATGTCCCAGCCTGAAGTTTATTGGTGTTTTTATGATGCTCTAAACACTCAAAATGTAAGATAATATATTTATTGTATGTGGGGAATTTCCATTTTCACGACAATAAAGACCAGTATATTCCGTATTTCTGACTGTGGAGCCAATATGGCCGCCAGTGAAAACATGTACCTGCTTTGCTGCAGGCCGCTCTGACGCCGTGCGTCTACCACCAGATGGTGATGTTGTGTTAAATGTATAACTCAACTCATGTCTCCCTGACTTGGATTAGAATCCTTCACTTGCCATTGATCAGTGTGACAAAGCCGGTATGTTGTTGATGTATTTTTGAAAGCGTTATGTCAGAGATAATCGTCACAGGAAATAAACTCACTTGCTTCTTGTCTTTGGTACAGTTACAGTACAGTTTTTCAGCTGTGTGGACACAGGATTGTAGAAAGTCGGTTGGGCAAAACCACAACATTAGTTTTTTGATCGAATATCATTAAATGCCACAACCAGAAACCCCAATATTTATACCACTGTTTCTTATAAACACCAGATAATGTGCAATCATGTACAGACATATTAGTATTAATCTAACTGACATTGTGCATTTATACCGTTTTCTAATTATTTCCTATTTGCATGCATGTTAAAACCAGACATGAACGGTAAGATGAAATGTTTATTGTGGAAACTAGCAAGGCGATCATTGCACAGACAAAGCGGAGCAAGAGCTTGCATCCATTATTTAACTTGAGAACGATATTTGTATTGATATGTTACTGCGAATGAGTGATTGGAAGACTAACCATGCGATCTAATAGTTGGGCAGGTTGTTTCTTTTTGTAACCTTTCGCCACATTTCAATGATAAAACAGTTGGCTGAAAGGCCCTCCCTGTACCTGACGGGCCTCCTGCACACATTGTACTCTGGTCTGAAGGCTACTTTAAAGCCTCCCTGAACTCTTTGCTCGGGTACAACATGTTTCTAGGGTAAAGTTGACCTGCCACGGAGAAGTTTCTGAAACATTCTCCCAGCACTGCGCTCTCTGCTCGCCGCATCACGACTCGTTGCATAAGTAGCCCATGTGTCGGGTCAGGGTTGGGTTTTCATTCTCAGGGGTTGGAGTCAAAGTCCTTCGGGCCTTTCAGGAGAACTCAGATTCTTTCAACAAGTCCTGGTTGTGCGGTTTATTCTGCACAATAAATATATATATATATATATATGAACAAAGGCCAGCTGACTCGAGTGTTTGGAAAAAATGAATGCAAGCGGCGAATCCTTTTTGAAAATGCTTTATTTATCTACTTCATCACTATAAATACAACAATACAGAACAAGCTTTTTTTCTTCTTTTTTTTTTTTTTCAAACAAACCTTCAGATAGAAAACAGTCTGCGTAGCAAAGGGCACATCTTGGCAATAAGGCACACACTAGGAAGTGTTTAATGGCAACACCTACGTTAAACTAGGCATATAAAGGTCTGACCCGCTGACCCAGGGAGCAGGAGTCCATCATTTGGGTCGAATGCAAGCAATAAAAAGAAAAGCCGGCGATGCGATTGGGAGGCAGAGACATGAAGTTTGGATGGCGACTAAATCATGATTTAGCTAAACAAGAAGGCCTCCGTTTTCCCACCAAACACCAAATGCAGTACAAAATAGCTAACAGAATAAGACACACAATGAAAAAAACATCATAACCTTGAATGTTTTAAAAGCTATTGGACACTTTGGCAAAAAAAAAAGAAAGAAAAAGTTGTTTCTCTACTTTTGTTACTCTGACTTTTTATTATCTTAAAACAAGGTGTAAATAAAGAAAGGAAATATGTTTCTGAATATATTATACCTTTTCTTTGCACTTCATAGACAAAACACATAATGCATATATATTAAATATATATATCCTGACTAATTGTCATCATACAAGAATATAATAAAAGTAGTTATCAGCTGTATTTCTACACAAAAATCCAGTTTTAAAGGAGATAAACGACGGTGTGAGATGTTAGATGTTTGCTGTTGAAAATCTACTTTTCATTAAACAACTCGGACACAAAACTTAGTCATGAAGGATATTCTCAAAGTCAGACGCATGATATTGTCTTTTCAAAGTAAAAAATCTGTCGATGAAGGCGAGCCAAAAAAAATACGCTCTTCGAACATGCAGAATAAAAACAACTACCATAAAAGTGGTTGACAAATACAATCTAGTACACAAAAGTCTTTGCATTCTCTTTTTTTAAAAGATGGCTGTTGTGGAGTCTGCTCGCATCCGTTACCTTTGTTGGTCTGCTCGCAGGTTGGAGCGCGAGCGAACGCCAACGCTGGTTTTCCGACACAAGGCACGGTTTAAAAAAGTGCCCACACGTGAGGAGTCGAGAAATGCCAAACTGGCCCGATTTACATGAAAACGTGTTGCTTGGTATCAAACATGTCTTCATCTTGTTGTTACAATCTGCTGCCTTTTATAAATACGTCTAAAAACACCTCAGTCAAGCACAGTTTGGCGGACGGGAAACAATGTGGAGGGCAGATATACGGAGAAGAGTTCGACCGCGCAGACTGAAGAACCAAAAAACAGCAAGGGCACAAGTGGTTGGAAATAGGAAAGGAGATCTTCTCTCTTTGTGCCGTCGTATAAAAGGCACGGTGAAAGCACGAGGTAGCACGTACAGCGTGTTTAGGCACAGAGGATCCTTCTCATATCGGGCGACCGGAGTGTTTGGAGCCGACTTTCTCTTTCGCTTGAATTGGCATAGTGTCATGGTCCACCTAAAAAAAGAGTCTTTCCTGTCCATATTTGTTCACCTTCCAAGAGTAACTAACAACACAATAATAAAGGCATTTGTAAATGATAAAAAGTCAAAAGGTGTTCAATCCACTATGGGCTAAATGTCGACCAGGCTTATGGACAAAATCCTCTTGACAAAAAGTCTTCCAGTTTCTCGCATTTGTTCCGTAGAGGAATCTACCGCAAAAATATTCCACAAGACTTTTTCCCCCGAGTTGACTAATCTTGAGCGAATGAACACGACACTCGAAAACCTTCATTTAAAACCAACGAAGAAACACCAATAAAACGACATAAACCAAACATAAAGTACCGAAACAGGCTTGTTCAAAGCTTACACGATCGACCAGCATGGACGGGCAGCATCACCTATGTAGAATTGGCTAAAATACTCTGTATTAATTAAAACATTAGTATGTTAAAACGCAGCTGTCTTCAGCATCGCTGCCAGTAGTTATAAGGTTATATAACGTTTCTCTTCATCCCCACCTTTGTTCAAATTTAAATGGTGTCAATGTCAAACTTTCCTGCTTTCACAGAGCAAACGTTTCTCCGGTAATCAGAGAAACCTACAGAGAGCAAAACTTTAAATATGGATCCTCTCATCATAAATATTTGAAAGTACCTTCAGTGTTTCCGTTGCTATGGCAACACTCTGTCAGGGCTGGGAGGCACAGGGAGAGGCGGAGCAACGCCCCCAGGTGGGTGTCACTGTTGTCGGGGGACGATGGTCACCACGTGCAGGTGCGCTTTACTGACGATGTGAGCTACGAAACCGCGACGCAGCTAAAGGGAGCCTGTCGTATTGTGGCCTCGGGTCAAGGGTCTACTGGAGTGGGTCATTGTTTTCATTTGTTTTCTAGATATCTCAACGAAAGAACGATCAAGTGACGCTTCCGCACAGACACGGCGGTGGCGCTTCAGTCGGAGTAACTTTGCTCGTCATTGCATCGCGAGGCTTCGACCCCACCGATCAATACGTCTGGTACACGTCGTGGATGGGCAGCTGGAAGGCGGCGGCGGGGAAGGCCTGCGGCATGGCGTAGCCCGCGTAGCCGCCGTACGCCGCGGCCGCCACCGCCGCGTTCTTCTGCAGGGCGGCCAGAGCCGCTGAGTTGGCGGCGTAGTTTGTTATGGGGACGTATCCGCCTGCGTACAGGCCGGCGGCCGTTGGGATACGCTGCACGTTGTGGGCCATGGCGTAGACCGGAGTGATGGGACGGCCCTGGGGAAAGCAGAAAAAGGAGGACTGTGGTGAATAAGACGATCTCCTAAGCACACATTCGTTGAATGAATGTGAGAGTGAGTTCTGATTCGTACTGTGACCAGAGTACGGATACGGATCCTCCTCATTTCTACTCCAGGCCGGTTGTCGGTAGTCAACAGCAACGGACAAATATCACTTTTATCCCGCAGGATTCTTGCTGTGAATTAGTTTTTGTCAAGAGAGTCACAGTTGGTCTGAGGTTTTGCCACATTATCTTTCAGGTTTGTGTGAAACTACTCGATTCCATACAAGAACAGGACGTAGTCATTGTGACGTCACCAAAGTTTGTGGACCATATTTGGAAAGCAGACGAGTGACACAGAGACACCGTACACGCCTCTGGTATCAGTAGCAACCTGTCAATCACCAAGCACGCTGTAAAGCATACTCCATGTTTAATTAATGGCTAAATTCAAAAGGGATCAAATAATTATTCGCCTCGCGCCGTGCATATTCTTTCTGAAATAAGACACAGGAAGGGTTGGCACTTTGCCTCGCTGTGTAGGCCTCAGGTTTGGACAAGGAATGCAAGGTTGTGCAGAACTCTTTTGATGTTCACGAGGAGTTTGGGGTAAAATCTGATCCTAGATATTCGATGATGCAGAAACCTTTCAGCCACGTCGTCTGCATCAAGCAAAAAGGGTCTGAATTGGCACTCTGTGTTTTACATTGTGAGTCAATTTGGACAAATTGCATGAAGGTGATGGAGTCATAATGCAAACCTGAAAGGGTGGAGGGGTAGAGACCGACGGCATGACGGTGGCAGCAGCAGTAGCGGCGGTGTGGTCAGCGTGTTGCATAGCCAGGGGGTTGATGAGGTGCTCCACCGTGTGCACCTTCCCCTCCTCCATCAACTTGGCTGTAGGAGCCGCACTGAACACCGGGTACTGTCCACCCAGCGTCTGCAACGCCACTGCACAGAAAGACACACGGATGAGGCTCTGCAAACAACAGAATGTAGCAGGAAATGCTCGTGTAATAATAGCCTGCACGTGCACCCGTGTCCAAACAGAAACATGCATTCTCAGGTCTGAGTATATGAAAGTAGTCACTGCTAAAGCAATGGAGGGGAAAGGAAACAATTTAGTGAAGAAGGGGAAAAATAATAAGTTGCACAAGTTTGAGTTGTGATTCGGATTAAGATGGTTCTCAACTGTGGATTAACCTCAGTGCTCCAACACTTACATACACACAAACATACACGCACACACATACACGCACACGCGGGGGCACACACATAGAAGCACAACGTCACTTATTGTTTCAGATGAACAAAAGTCTTTTCATTCTGGTGGGGATCCTGTGATTCCACAGGGACTAAAAGGGAGCTGTAGATTGGGGTCAACTCGCTCTGAAACGAGCATCAGGAAAGCTCACTGTGCAATATGGACCAATATATCACCAAATATGTCACACTAATATTGACTTGAACATAGTTTGACATGCAGCTCATTTCAACCTATGCTTTTCATTGTTAACCTAATTTTGACAAAACAAATCAAAATCAAGCAAGTGATCATTTCCACTCAATGTATACACATTATCATTTAAGTGATCCGAATAGTTTCGTTTTGCATTTCAACTCCGTTCTAACTGAAAGTGTCGTTGAGAAAGCTAAAGCAGATGCAGAGAATTAGAGAATTAAAGACATTGAATTTAAAAAAATAACTTTTCTATTCATATAATGGAAAGCAAATATATATATTTCTTTTAGACTCAAGATACTATCAACTACCTTTCAGTAAGAATTTGGAGTTGAGTGCATGTGTAAAAGGAGACATGGAAGAACTGATTCCTACATAACCACGGCCACGTTCAGACGGATAACAGCACTGCATTAAGAAAAATGTCTTCCTCACGAAGTTCAAAATAGTCAATGAATTGGAGGGGTTCCCAAAATGCAATAAAATTAAATAAAAAATAAATTTGTTCTCATCAGAAAAAGGTCTTTACCTCAGCACCATACATGCGTCTTCGGGCCAATGTGACGTGTTCCAGGTGGATTACTTTGTACGTTTATCAGAAGGCTAAAGAAAGTGCTAAAACCACAGCGCAGTAGTTCTGCGTCCGATAGTCTTTAAGTTGTCTCAACATTGCAACCGCGCATGTTTTTCTAACACAGTGCTGTTTTTGGTGAGACAATTTGTCCTTATGAGGAGGGAAAAGGAACGAAGGAGGTAAGAATTATAGCCGTTACTTTCTGGTCATGCTTGAAAGGACAGACGTTTTCATTCATAATTTGTCTTAACCCCAAAGAGAAGGGAAGTCCTTTTGTGCCTGACCATCTAGCAAAAACCATAATCTTGATTTAAAAAATGTTCCTCAAACCGACAGGAGGGAGAGACAGAAAATGGTGAGCTGGAAGGTCGGATAAATGCTTTTGAGATGGGCAAGGATATGGACGGACGTATCTATCTCACTGACTTGCGCCATGTTTGATGCCAACAGGGTTGACGGAGGCAGCAAGCTCCAGAGTGGGCATCAGCTCATAGGGCTTTTCGGGCTGCTTGGCTTTGCCCTCATGGTAGCGACTGTAGATGCCACGACCGGCAGAGTAACCCCCCAAGTAGGACCCCCGTGGTCCAGGGGTACGGTTACCTGCAGCAGCACGACCCCGACCTCGCACAGTACCTGCTAAAAATACAATTAAAGTAATATGATGACATGGGGTTGGAGTTTTGGACTTGGGCAGGAGGAGCAACTTACACTAAAAGTCTTGTGAGCGAAGAGTAAAATGTTCTGACGGGTTATGAAACTACGACAGTTCCTCCCGAGATGTCAGGACTGACGTAGCAAGAAGAATCCTTTACTGTAGTCAATCCAGAAATCTGCTCACAAAGCACATTCCCAACAATACCTGTTCTGAGCTCAGGATGTTTGGGGAATTCTATGGGTACCGTTTGGCCTTTTCCCTGAGCACTTCTCTGACTCTTTAATTAGATGCAGTTATGAAAGTTCGTGGCACTGGGAAACGGTATTTCTTAGCTTTGTTGCGATCTAGATAAACCAGCATGAAATGGGAGGTGACAGCACAGCGGGAAAAGGATGGTGTTAGAAAACGTATAGTTTGTCACATGGTAAGAATGGTCATTATTCATTGAAGGAGTGAGTAGGAATAAAGATGTGAGAGATTACCATTGTTCTGTATCATTGGGGATCCTTTGGAGAAAAAACCAAAACACAATGATTGTTGAAAGTCAAATAAATCTTCCTGCATCCACCCAAAGACCACCTTTAATCATCATCAAATGTAATGGGATTAGCATTCATTGGTCCATCACCTTGTTTTGTCTGTGCTTTTAACAACTTGTTTCAGATTTTAAGCCACAAAAAAAGCCACAACTCTCATCGGGTTAAGATTAAAAAAATGTCAAACAACAATCTGGTCAAGATTAAATCATTGTTACCTCAGTCGTGGACATTTAGAAATCATAACCCCCTATTGATGGAGACATTATTTCTCTAATAACATCTTTTAGATGTCATCCAAAGACAATTCAGTTTCTGATGCCGCCAGTATTTACAAAAATAGATCAGAGAAACATTGTGGCTTTTGCAACTCATCATAGCCGGTACGAAAGCAGAAAGAATCCATTCTAACCTTTGACGAAGTAGTCCCTGTTGGGTCCAATGAGGGTGTTGTAGGGGTACCCGTAGTAGGCCAATGTGTAGGGATCACACTGGTAAACGTAGTTCTGTGGAGCAGGCTCCGGAGTGGCAGGAGTGCCCTTGGAGGCCTTTTGACGCGAGTGCTGCTCCTTATCAACTGGCTTGGCGAGCGTCACCTCGATGCAGGACCCTTCCACCTCTGTGCCGTTGAGGTGGTCCATTGCCATGACAGCGTCCTCCCGTGAGGTAAAGTGGACGAAGGCATAGTCACGGATTTTTTTCACACGTTCAACACACCCATGATTCCACTGGCTGAAGACCTGATGGACAAAGGAATTGACTGGTTTAGAATGGTAAGTTAGTAATAATACCTGTAATGATAGGTCATTTTGACCAACAGAAACCTCGAAACTGAACAGTCGGCCGGCCCCACCTGTCTGATTGTCTCCTCGCTGGTCTCCATCATAAGATTCCTGACGTAAAGGATCTTCACTGTCTCCATAACGTCTTCGTCCACATCAATCTCCGGCTCGGCCCAGTCCACGGCTATCTGGTGACCCCAAAGCTGAATACGTCCAGGCATCAGCTTCCTGCGAGCCATAGCGGCTGCGCGGTGCGATTCATACTCTACGAAGGCAAAGCCTCTGTTTTTCATCTTGTCTGCAGCACTGGCATAAACAATCACATCTAGTACCCCTTCTGTCACCTTGGAGACCTCGTCCAGGATCTCCTCCCGCTTTTTGGTCTTGGGGATGCCACCAATGAAAAGACGGCAGTTGTCCACGGAAGAGCACACCCCCAGCAGTCGGCCCGGCCTCACCTCATAGTTGTTGAGCTCGCGCACCGCCCGCTTAGCCTCGTGTTTCTCTGTGTACATCACGAACGCGTAGCCTCTGTTCTTCCCATCGAAGTCCATCATCAGACGCATCTCATAGATGCGTCCCACAGACTCAAACACTGGCACCAGCTCATCCTCATAAACGTCCCGCGGGATCTTGCCCACAAAGATTTCACATCCCCTTGGTGGAGATGTGGCGTTCCAACCAGGAGGGGGGCCATATTTACGCTGACCATTTTCCTGGACCATACTGTAGCCAGTGCGCTCCATCAGGGATACCAGTGCAGGCTCAATTGGAGAACCCGCAACTCCCTCAGGGGTGTTGATCTGTCCATGAAGAGACGGGTGGGAGGCACCAGCAGGTTGGGGGGGTTTAGTGGGGGCAGCGTTATTGCTCATGGTCGAGGAGGAAGCTGGATCTTCGGCTGTCATTCTGACAAAACCATCCAATCAGATTCGGGCCTAAAGATGGCAAAGAGAGACAATTGAATCAACTCACATCGAATTGAATCAACGACAACTGCTTAAGAATACAAGTAAGATAAGAAGAAGAAGAAGCCATTTTTTAAATGTGTGTGTAGCAACAAACAAAAAAATGATATGGATGGATGTTGAAACACAAAGGTTATCAATTTGATCAAAACAGAGTAACGAAGGCCATAGAAACTTGGACGGAACAATACAGCATCCATAAATCCCCCAGTGCACCTTGTCCTATCAGCGGTTTACAACCTTGTTTTGTTGAGTTCTTCAGCCCCCATACTGACCTCTGACCCCTATCAGAGAGTATGAAGGGCTGTAAACCCTGAAACCTCCAGCTCAAGGTTCACTGAGTACGACTAAATCACATGCTGAATATAGGTGTGTTTGCTAGCATGTGTGTGTGTGTGTGTCAGCAGTAAATTAGACCATTTTGAGTTAAGCTTTATGAGGACTTTTTTGGTAATATAACATATTCATTTATTTTGTGTATCTTAGGCAAAAAGCTGTGCACATTAATGAATTTAACACACAAACCTCTTGCACACTATCCACAAGAGGGTGTTGGACTTTCAACTTCTTTATCTTATGAGTGTTTTACAGTGTGTGGGCGCAGCGCTTTATACGCAAGTGTGTGTGTGTGTGTGTGTGTGTGTTTAGGTGTGTGCACCACTTCATCAAGGGCTGCAGCTCTATAAGAGGAACAGAGAACAATCAGAAATCGGCTTCTCAAGCATAAACCTCTTACTATTTTCCAACACTACCAGCATTCAGAAGGGGAAAATCCACTGCGTCCCCAAGTTGCCACGCTGCGTACAAAAACCCAGGGCAGCCAATCACAGCAGACCGCACGGCAACTCTCCAAATGTCACGCCAGCAAATAGGCCGAATAAAAAACAGCGTGTTGGTAGCAGAGTAGGCAGTGTGTGCGTTTAGTGCGTCACAGGATTGTCTGGACATTGGTGGAAATAGGCGAGGCAGTCAACAAAAGGTAAAACGCTGCCAAGCAGAGCAGCCATGGTAACGCACACACTCATGTAGGTTGATCCAATATCCCACACGTACACACCTGTTCACTTGGCAAGACTGGCAGCATAGAATTACCTGCAAAGTGTCCCTCAGCGAAAATGATGTAAATGCCAGCGTGATAGAATGAAATGCTTCAAAGCATTTCCGATTGTGTGCACGAAACACAGAAAAGTGGGGAGGATAAGATGCCATTTCCTCCTCCGTGATAAGTCAAGCTGACATTAGCCTGCATTGAGACATTGTTCCTAATGATATGAATATGATTTAGTGTTCTGCTGAGCACGTTCTGCTCAGTAAGGACTCAGTTCTCCTTATTAAGAATATTTGACTTATATCGTCTGTGTTGCTTCCAGTACTCAAAGTGCCCTTTCTCTGTTCCCTCTATCGTGTGAACTGCTAACATGACCTCATCGCTTATCAGCCTTATCTTCACACACTGATGACAAAGGGAGGACAATATTCACAGCAGGTAGTTCTGCTGGGTGGTAAAAAAAAATAAAAAAAAGGATTTAACGCTGCAAGGTCGACGCTCTGTACAGCAAAGTCAGTTTGATCCTTTACACGAACTGGTTGTTATGCGAATGTCAAAAGCAGCATACATTTATTTGCCTATGGTCCACTCGACAGCACTCTGGTGTTCTTTTATAACCTCTCTTCACTTGCATATAAGTAAGACAATGATTGTGTGCGTCTTTGGGTGTGTAGGTGTGAGACTGAGAGAGAGAGAGAGAGTAAGAGAGCAAGCAAACTGAGGCAGCAACAGGTAAATGATTGACAGTGACAAGCGCAAATCAAAGCCTTCACTTGTACAGATTTACGGTCCACGTCCCTCCGCTATTAAAAGAAATAGGATTTTATAAAGTGATGACAACCTACGTGGGAATCTTTTATCCTTATTCTCCCACTTTGCTGCGGCGCCGCTGAAGGTCGAACGTAACCCGCCTGGAAATTTACAGAGTTCAAAGTTCACGAAGAGCTGCACGCTGCACAGGAAGTTAAAGAGCAATGATTTGATTGGGTAACCGCGCCAACCCGGCGGGTTAAAGTGTTCCAGTTGTTGCCGGGGAGATTGTCCATTACATTGTGTTTATGATTGATGGGAGCACCTGATTCTCTGCGTATTAACTGTGTGTTATTGCAGTGCGGATTGCTTTATGAGCAGATAAAAGTGCTATTACTGGCCTCTTCCTTATTTTACCATGAACACGGAATAATTACCGCTGTGCCTGAAATGAGCAACGAGGCACGGCAGTGTTAAAGTTCCTCACAGCCTGAAATTGAGGAAGAACGTTTGTTATTGTTCATGTTAACTGACATTAGTCCAACGCCACGTGTCGTTTATGCTCAGAGCTCCCATTTTATTGTAGATTAACAAGCAGAAAACGCAAGTTCGTGTCCGGCGGCCCGGGAACAATGCGTCTCTCAGTGTGCTGATTGATCCTTGGGTGACACTGATCCGGTGTGCTGGACAGAACAGGCCCGAGGAAGCCGCCATCTTAGCCGTGTGACTACCCAGCAGCCCCGGAGAGCGCCGATTGGAACATTGATGCCCGACAAACACATCACGCACACACAATGCAACAAAAATACTATTCAACCCTCCCTCCAAATGTCATATAACATTACTGAAAGGATCCTCGTGTGTCCCCCCCCCACCCCATGAAACCAGAGACAGTCAGACAGCGAGGGAAGTGAGAGCGAAATGGAGCAGCGATCTCAAGGAGAACATCACAGAAGAGGCGCGTTGGCGGAGAGGAGAAGAGGAAGGAGAGCCGGAGAGCGGTCAGACGGGAGGATATAGCTCCCCTCTGTTGGTGCACGCCGCTGCTCGGCCCGCCTGCCTATGAGAGACAGGTACAGCAGGGCACTGAGCACACACACACACACACACACACACACACACACACACACAGCCCAAACTGCAGACCTGAGAGAGATTAAGTGTGTGTGTGTGTGTGTGTGTGTGTGTGTGTGTGTGTGTGGGAGGATCCCAGCCGTCCTTCTGAAGAACTGTAGCACTAAACATTAGCATTAATGCAGGTAGGAAGGAATGAATTACCCAAGGACTGTAATAAAGTGCAACTTTGAGTTATTTGTACTGTATTTCTATGTAATACTACTACTAAATACTTCATTTTGAAGGTAATACTGTATTTTTTTGTCCAGTGTCAAGTGATTTTTCTGTTTCATTTCAGCATTTTTGGTCTTCCCCAAAATGATAAAACACTCCAATACGTCTTCTTGTGTTTGCAAAAGAATCACTAAAGAAAGTCAAGAATAATTAATACTTATTTTTGTTTTTTGGAAACCACTGGACTAAAACACCTTAGAACATAGTGAAAGCTGCCACCTCAACCAGCTCCAACAGTAAAATCGTACGAATGCACTGATATAAATGCTGTACATAATAATGGGGATGTTTCTATTATAGAAATCATACTTTCTGTTGAGGATACATTTACATTAATGTGTGGGCTTAAAAGCAAATCTTCCCCCTGTGACCGACTAGGTCATACTGGGTGATGCTCGTTGGGAGAGAGCGGCCTGATGGGAAAAGTAGTTTTCGTGGGTGTTCAGGGTTTTTCTGCTTAGAGATGCAGAAAACGGACAATACGACAGGAAACGTTGAATCCGGGGTTTGAATACTTCCTGTTGTTGTCTTGCTCTGAGCGGACATTTGGAAATTCTGACTGGGAGTTACCACCAGAGTGATTTGTCGTGTCAGCACAAGACTACAACTGTGTGTGTGTGTGTGTGTGCGCGTGTGTGTGCCATTTGTACATAACAACGGCAAACGCGTTCCTTGCACAGCTTAACTTAAGCAAACAACACACACCTTCGTGGGCAGTCAAGAGAGCACGTAGAGAGACGACCGAGAGGAGGAAAAACCCGCCGGGGAGACGAGTTTCTGTCGAAACAAAACTTCCCTTGGCACTCTGAAGAGAGCAAGAAAAGCAGAGGGAGTGAGGGACAGAGAGCAGATGGGGGAGAGGGGGGAGAGCCAGATGAAAGTCACAGTGTGTGGTCAACAGGGCACTGAGTTCCAGCTGCCATTGAAACCCACTGAGCAAACAGGCGAGGAGAAAGTCTATTTAGCAGGAGGATGAAAAGACAAGCGATTAAAGAAGAAATGATACTCTGAGCTGTCGCACCTCACATCAATCAAATGATCAAATCCACTCTCGTGACACGGTTGGGGAGTTTTTTTCCTATTCGGGACGGGGGACGTCGCGTGTGCACAGGCCGTAAAGCCCTCCGGGTTGTGAATCAAAGATTAACTGTCAGTCATTAGCGAGAGCCAATCAGGATGCTCCGCTGAGCGCACAGTCCATCAGGTCAACGGTTCAACCGCACGGCCCCAGACCGGCCAAGTGGAAAGAAATATGTTTCGCCACCTCGTCCATTGAACCGGTTCACTAAATCATTTGTCCGGCGCACAAACAAATCGTGAACCTTCACACCGCACGTACCCAGTCTGGTTTTGTCAAATCAGGCTTTGGCTCGTGGGTCACCTGTGGTTTTAATCTAAAACATATAAGAAGGAATGACACAGGTTGACAGATAAGACCACCATCAATTAAGCCAACAACCAACACCAACTAGGCGTTTATCCATCACTCCATTTGTGGTTCTCACACCAAAGCCCATTTCTTGTGAAGACAGATTCATCTCTGCATCGTCAGTAAATTCTAACAAAAAGCTTCCTTGGTTTCAAGCTGAAGTCGTGCTGCTGTTAGTGTATCACGTTTATTTAACTGTCAATAAATCATAAGGATTTACATTAGAAAGTGCTTATTCTGCTTTCTTGGTTATCTCTCAAAAGCTGGTTCTCTTTTAAGGCAACGGGCCTCACACACACACACACACACACACACTAGAATCTGCCACGCACACAAAATCTATGAATAAGGAATAGAGTCAGCAATAAAGCAGAGCTGGTAATCAGTATCTCGGCTTCTCTTTTTACAAGTCATCCATATAAGTAAATGAGTAGCGTGTCACAAGACCAGAGGTCCCGCTGTTTGTTTCTGTGGTGCGATACGAGGCGCCGCGGCGTTTTCCTGTGCAGAAACGTTCTCTTACAAAAAGCTTCCTGCGGTTTATTCGAGTGTCTACAACTGCAAATCTTTTTGGTTTACACAACAGTGTCCAAAAATACTTTAATAGGAAAATCCTTGAAAATGTGGGGCGGGGAAGCATTAGTAAGGTTTAATAGTGGTGATAAATACAAAGCAACAAACGGGAAATCTTCTCCTTGTGTTTCTTGCACAAGTCCATTATTGAGGTCCAGGGCAGCGAATGACCAAAAAAACGAGCAGAACAACGAAGAAAAGAGAAGCGGGAACTATTGCTGACCCCCTTCACATGATGTCTTCACACTGTGGTTCAGCCGGTTCGATTGTCAGCATGCTGACTAAGACAGGATGGAGCAGGATCAGGCATTAAGGCTCGTTGTCTTCACATATCTGTTTTCTGTCCCTTCGTCTTTGGTATTCGAGGAGCTGATGTTTCACGGCGCACCAGTTGTGGTGCACAGATAACTCAAAAACGGTTTAACTCATTCGTTGTGAGCAGTTCGTATCCCTGCTCGGAGCATCATGCGGTGAGCGGTTGTATCTGTGTGCGTGCGAGCCTCAGTGTGTGATTGTGCACCTCGGATGTCTGTCCACGGCTGACCGTACAGCCCGTTGGTTGTGCACGTCACTCGCTGTTAAATGGCTCGATTGTGTTGTTTTGTATGGTGTGACTGACAAAACTACCACTTGACACCACTCGCTGACTTACTACGCGGCCACACGTCTGGTTGAGTTTCATTTTGCTCTTTGAGTTTGAATTAGGTAAATACAGATACAACAAAAAAAAACACTAATCTCACATTTGGAAATGAATTCATCTAGATTCATCCCTTTAGAAAGTGTGTATACACTGTTGTTTAACACACATTTGATCAGAACACGTTGAACTAGCGACTCTTCCTGTTGTCCTCGTGCTCTCAACTCTCCGTCACTCGACGGCTGAGTTTAAAGCGCCAACAATCTCCCCACATTTAGCCAGCCACTGTCTTTAGGGGACAAAGTGTTTGGTCCTCCTCGGGCCGCGCGCCGCGCAGGGTAGCTGTTGAGTTGGAGGTGTAGCAGCTAGCTTAGCCTGGCAGCTAGCTTAGCCTGGCACACCTTCAGGCCTAAGGTGGTCCGTTTGGAGGACTTCCTCTGCACAGCTCTCCGCCGAATGCCTGTTTCTTTTACTCCACATGCAAAAAAAACTCTCCCCATCTTCATCCACCGCCTCTGTCTCTCCGATGGAACTGACCGGCGCGACGCATGACGGACGTTGTCCGGATGGCCCAGCTGTGAAGGTGGGTAACTAACTAGTTTTCTCTCCCTCTTTCTATGTCACCTTCATTCCTGCGCTTCACTCAAGCTCAAAGGGGATCAGCGGGGGGTCGGGGGGTGGGGGTGGGATGGGTGGGGGCAGGGAAAGTGTGGAGGCCGAAGGAGGAAGGTGGGTGAGAACAAAACGTAGAAAATATGGGCAACGGAGTGTTTGGGTGTGTGCGCGGTGCCAAGCGGGGAGCAGCCAGGCAGACTAGCAAGCAGAGAGGAGGGGAGCAAATGTCCGGCCTCCCTCAGAGCTCCAAAGCCCTTTAAAGTGAAACTGGTCTAAAGAATTTCAGGTCAGATTGAGTGCGCAAGTGACCGCGGAGGGATGATTCCACTTAATTTACTCTGTGAGTGCCCCCACACACACACACACACACACACACACTTTCGGAACCTTCACGTTTGTCCACCGAAAACACCCCAATGTCACTAGGATGCTGTGATTTAGCGATGCAACTTTTGCTTTCAACTCAAATATCAAATATGTAAGTTTACAGGCTAATTCTAAACGGAGCGGCTTTGGATTCCGTCGCAATGGCAAAGTTGACAGGATACGAAGGTCAGCTGCAACCCTACATTGCCACACTTGTCCCCGCGTATACCCGTGTAGCCATTACTAATCATAAGAGCTGCTTTAGCACTAGCTTTGCTTCCTTAGGCAAACACATTCCTCCGGCTAATCAGCAAGCCCATTGAAGGCCATAGTAGACATTGTTTCAGACAATTACTACTGATGGTGACGGTGTCACACACTCGTGATAAAGGCTTTAGCGGGCCCCTGTGTGTGTGTGTGTGTGTGTGTGTGTGTGTGTCTGTATGAGGGGAAACTGGCTGCATTTGAGCAAAGGAGTCGGTGATATTTGACACACTTTACAATAAACGGAACAAATATTTGCCTACGGCTTCATTTAGTTTTTTTTGGCATCCTTCACTCTCCCAGTTAGTACGCAGGCTCACAAAAGAGCTAACCTTCATGCAAACTTCTGACAACAAACAATGACGCACCCCGTCGACAAACACAGTTAAGATCACGCGTGTCGCCCTCCTGCAATGGAAGTAACGCGCAACTGAGAAAACATTTCGGACAATACAAGATTCCATCGCAGCTGAGGAGATGAACGTAAAGTGAATTATTACTATTTATTTTCACTCCATTCTGCATTTGTGACATTTTCTGTCACACACACACACACACACACACACACACACGCACACAGCAAACAGCTCGGCTCACCAGGGTGAAAGTCCACATATTATATGATGAAGAACCCGGAAGTCTAAGCCTCTAAGTGTAGTCACCACCACCCTAAACACACATAGAGTGCCATGCCACCCCACTGGTTCCACTGGTTTCGTTGTAAGGAGAGGGTAAGGCTTAGTTTCCATTTTAAACACTGATTGCTAGAAGCGCCTCTGTGTCCAATCATTTTGCCTGAGACAATGCAGCAGAACAAGTCTGGCGGCTCTCTGGAGGGCCAGATTTCTCTGTCAGAAGGCACGCTCGAGGACCACGACGTTAAACCGTTATCAGCAAGATACCCAACACTTTTGCTCACAAGACGCTGACATTTTTCAAGACCAACCAAAGTAAGATTTTCTATCGTTAATTATTCAAGTGACGCAATGAACCGACTTTTAAAAGACAGGGTTCCAAAAGGCCGAGAAAACACAGGTGGACACCAACACAGTACCTGTATCCCGCACTGAGGAGGCGATCGACGGAGCGGGCCGAGAAGATGCAAGAAGCAGACGGCGGCGCGCTTTAATTTGGGCTTCAGGTCCGTTCGCACAATCACAGTCGTTCTGAAACTCAATCTCTCTCTCGGTCGGCGTCGATGCTGACAGACCCGCAGCGGAAATAAGAGACGCTCCTCGCCCGCCTGCGTCTGAGTGTCTGAGTGTGGAGGTAAGCAAAGGTGGTTTGGTGTTTACTCATCCTCAATGGCCAGCGAGAGAGAGAGAGAGAGAGAGAGAGAGAGAGAGAGGGAGAGAGAGAGAGAGGGAGAGAGGTGGGGCCACTCAGAACAGGTAACCCCCCCTCCTCCCCCCCGGCTCCTCGGCCCCCACCTTTTCTTCTCCCTCCTTCAATCTCCCTCTCAGCTGATAAGGAGTAGGGAAAAAGAGAAGGGACAGAAGGACAGAGGGTGTGACGAAAAGGTGATGATTGACGACCATCAATTGTCTTGTGTTTGAGGTGTGCAAAGGTGTTGACGGACATCAAACGGGTCGGCCCAGAAACCATCTTAGTCTAAGTCCGAATTCAACCCGAATAATAATGTCAGAGCAAGACTTTGATGCTACGTGTTAGCAGCTGCCACTGGAAAACAGCAGCTTTCAGCTAAACGCTAACGTGCTAACGTACACGCATTTGCAGATGGTATGTTATTTTTCGTGGTTAATTAATTAATAAAGTTAATTAGCAGAAAATGCAAACTGAAACTGAGAGGAACGGCATTTGTTCTGGAGGTGTGTAGTCGGAAACCAAAGGTCTGAGCTTGATAAGTCAGCGGGGATTCATCTTCTGACCAAAGCTCCAAACATGGATGTTAAAAATGTGGTTTAGGTTCAACAGAACCAATTCGTTGGGTTTTGGAATCATCAAAACTCACAAAGAGGTCTCGTGGGTGAAAGTTGTGTATTCGTTGGACTCGTCCTTCACGCCATAAGGTTCATTATTACAGTCGCTGGCTGTGACTGTCACGTGGATGCATTGGATCTGTGACTCCGCCGCAAAGAAAGGATCCTCATCCACCCTCCATTTTCTCTCGTTCTGAGCATCACAAAGAATAATTTAACTTTCATTTCCACTTACACAAAACTAATCGGTTGACTTCATCCGGGACCATTCCACAACCCACCCGAGACACTGGACCGGACCGTCAGAGCGGTTCTTTGAGTGTGTGACCAAGCGGCAACACTCAAAAACAAAAGTACATCCAACCATAAAAGCCTCACAGAAGCGCCATCGGCGTGGAACCGCCTGTCACTTCAGCGCCCAGCGGTTCCCCACCGGAACGCACATTTCTCCACAAATCTCAAACCAAATCTTCAGGCGTGTTTAGATGCAGTGCAGACAAAAGAAGAGATGACTTCTCATCATTTTGGGGGAAACCCGTCCAAAAGCAGATTTTTTTTTACAAGCGGTTGTAGGTTCCCCGAACAGCAATCATAGCCTCTTACAGCGCGGTTATCCAGATTAAAATGTCAAGCTCAAACAACCGGTCACACATTTCCAGCCATTCGGATCATTTCATTTTCACATGACGAACGCAGGTTTCTTTTTTTTTACCTTTAACGGCCATTTGCAAAAAGGCGTCTAGGGAAACGGAGGGAGGGGCAGCGCAGAATGGGAAGGAGAGCACGTTGACAATGTGTGGAAGTGTACATAACCTCTAAACGAGCCTTAAGGAGGGAACAGCGCTCTTATCAGACGGGGTGTCCTTCTCCTCCGGCACAAGAGTGTGTGTGTGTGTGTGTTTGTGTATGTGCGCTGCCATTATAGAAGTGACACATTAACCAATGACTCTGTTAATGAAGGACGCGCAATCACTGATTCTCGCCTTTTTTTCCTTGGCAATATTCAACGACATCCTGACACACACGCGGCACAGATAGCCAGCTCAAAGTTTACGCATGGAGAAATGTGTTCCCTCGACCCGGAAGGGTCTCATTATGTTGGCGTGAAGGCCGCACGCCGCCATAAACCTACTTTAAAGGTGGAGGGGAGCGCGATCCAAAGGCCAGGGTGACTTTATTACCCGTATAGCGCACGCACACATATCTTGTTGAGGGAAGTGTTTTTATGGTCTGATGTAACATCAAGAGAATGGAAAAACGTTTTTGAGGATGTTAAAACACAGAAACACGACGAGGCATATGGGCAACACTTGTGTCCATAAGGAAGCTTTAGGTGTGCGTCCACCCAACATCTCAAAAGTGTCATTATCTTTTTCTTGTGAGCACCCAGAGGAGGAGGAAATGTTTCCGTACACACTGGAGAGAGAGAGAGAGAGAGAGAGAGAGAGAGAGAGATCGCCCTTCAATGACAGGTGAGACAATTGCAAAAATGCAGAGACCGGTTGGTAGAAGGTAAAAGCACAATCAAACAACATGATTATGATAATGAGAGCAGAGCTTTTCCAGTAATGTAATGACTCGTGCACGGAAGATAGCAGATTACAAGGAAAAAAGACACCATCTCTGGGTAAATACAGACAGACTAACTGGCCTGACTGGTGGGACATTAACCGACACAGACCGCTTCACTGGGACTGAGACAGAAGCGGTAAAACCTCATTCATAGAGCCCCTTACAAAAGAGTTGCAAAGGGCTTCGACAGCCAAAATATACATGCAGTGAAAAAACAAAAAATAATAATATAAATTAAAAATGTGTAAAAATGAGCCGGATCTTTCTACAATATTTGTTTGTCCAGGAAAATATTAATGCCGATGCAGTGCTATGAAATTTGCCTGTTTTTTTTAATAGATAGCAATCACTCACGCATTGCACATCCTCACATGTTCACATCACAGCCTCATTGTGTGTCTGCTCAACGGACTTTCAAAGTGATAATTCTGTTTAAGACGTCAGCACACACGTTTGACGGAATGCGTCCTGCATGACTGGAAGCATCACTTGTATTCTACAAAGCATCCTCCCCACCTGTTGTTGAGAACATTGTGGTCGTATTATCAGATTATCTTTGGACACACCTACACAGATGTTTGAGGAGTGTGTGAACAATGTCATGTATCCGTTAATAGAACCCTAAACACTGCGCAAACGTTGATGCCCCGAGAGGCCCTTTGCACTGCAGTGTAGGAAAATAACAAAACAGGCAATTTCATTCATTTCCTCAAAATAGAAAATGAAACTAAACCTCCTGTCACTTAAAAAGTAAAACTAAACCTAACATACAAAACCAAATAAAGGTAAATGTAAATAAATGTCTTACAGGTTTAATTATCAAATGCCCTGTTCAAGTCTGTAAGGCATGAACATAAGGGTCGACCTCAGCGGACCGGACGTCAATGCCTCGACCGCCAGGCTGTCACACAGGTGTGTGTGTGTGTGTGTGTGTGTGTGTGTGCAGGGGACACAGACGTACTGTGAGCCTGTGTTGAGTATGAAATTGCTGTTATGCGAGAATCGACTGCACCAGCGGGGGACGTGTGATTGTGATCTGATGTAACACTTCCTCATTGGGTGGGTCGCCCCACGCCTCACAACTGTCAACCAATCCCAGAGTCCCATTTGGGATGAAGAAAAAATGACTCAGCAAAAATCAAGAGCCTTTCTACCCTCCCACACACACACACACACACACACACACACACACAGGGTCTGACATTAAAGTCCTATGGGTTTTTTCTTTTCTTTCATCCCGCTGAAAGAAGTTTCCCATCTAGCCTAGAATTTGGTCAGCTGACGCTACAATCATGTGGTTTGTCACTGGCCAATGGCAGGGCCGGGCCCTTGTGTGTTTAGGTGTCGCAGTCACTGCCAAGGTCAAGGAAGGAGAGAGCGAGGGAGAGAGGATGACTTACTATAGAAAGAGAAACATCGTCATCCTCGTGACTTCTAACCACACTGGAGCTGCTTATTATCTGGTCAGGGAGCAGTAACTATCACGGCGTCAGCACGTCCGGTGAACAACACTGATAACCATGTGATAGAGTGATACCAGCATGTTGCTCCAACAATGGAAAGCACAGAAAGACATCTGAGCCGACGAAAGGTAAAGGACAAATCCAAGAAAGCTTTTTTCCTGTCTGAGTTTTGTGTTGGTGACAAACAGCAAACGGTCTGACACTGTTGAAGTCTCACCTGTGTACGTAGCTCACATGGTGGAAAACAAATGCAAAGAAATGGTCAAATAAAAAGTCTCCTCGGTTGACATTAACATCACTGACCTATGAGTCAAGTCACTGAATAAACTTTACTTTTCAGGCCACACGAGGCAGGAATAGTGTTCATCAAACGTCTAGGAACACTTGAGCTGGTTTCTTTGAAGCGCTGGGAGTGAGAACATTTTGTTTTTTACAACAAAGGCTGCTCACAATGAACATTGCATTTCATGTTCACCTGTGTTTGTCCTCCAGTTCCCCGGCTTGATCAGACGACGACTCCTTCCCTTTAAAGCGTTCCCAGATCGCACCAGCAGAGCTGCTCGAGGAAATGCTAACAAACAGATGAGGTTCACAACCTCATCGATGACGCCCACTGTTGCGCCTCTGACCCTGCAGGATATATTTAGATGCAGACGGGTTTTCCTTTAATGCTGCACACCTTATTCTCTTTGGGAGCCAGCGACATGGAGCCACAAACCGACCCCAACCGGGTGGACGAGCAACAAGTCGAGGTTCAGCTGGTCCCGACGTTTGAATGTGAAGTTGACTCTGTTCTGCTCCGGACGGCTCCAACAACTGCTTCGGCAAACACAACCAGATGGTTGTATTTGGTGGTTGTGTTTGATGGTTGTGTTTGACGGTTGTGTTTGGTGGTTGTGTTTGATGGTTGTGTTTGACGGTTGTGTTTGGTGGTTGTGTTTGATGGTTGTGTTTGATGATAGTGTTTGGGGGTTGTGTTTGATGGTTGTGTTTGATGATAGTGTTTGGGGGTTGTGTTTGATGGTTGTGTTTGGTGGTTTTGTTTGACGGTTGTGTTTGGGGGTTTTGTTTGATGGTTGTGTTTGATGGTTGTGTTTGGTGGTTGTGTTTGACGGTTGTGTTTGGTGGTTGTGTTTGATGGTTGTGTTTGATGGCTGTGTTTGGTGGTTGTGTTTGATGGCTGTGTTTGATGGCTGTGTTTGATGGCTGTGTTTGGTGGTTGTGTTTGATGGTTGTGTTTGACGGTTGTGTTTGATGGTTGTGTTTGACGGTTGTGTTTGATGGTTGTGTTTGACGGTTGTGTTTGATGGTTGTGTTTGGTGGTTGTGTTTGACGGTTTTGTTTGGTGGTTGTGTTTGACGGTTGTGTTTGACGGTTGTGTTTGACGGTTGTGTTTGACGGTTGTGTTTGACGGTTGTGTTTGGTGGTTGTGTCTGATGGCTGTGTTTGATGGCCGTGTTTGGTGGTTGTGTTTGACGGTTGTGTTTGGCGGTTGTGTTTGGCGGTTGTGTTTGACGGTTGTGTTTGACGGTTGTGTTTGGTGGTTGTGTTTGACGGTTGTGTTTGACGGTTGTGTTTGGTGGTTGTGTCTGATGGCTGTGTTTGATGGCCGTGTTTGGTGGTTGTGTTTGACGGTTGTGTTTGACGGTCGTGTTTGGTGGTTGTGTTTGATGGTTGTGTTTGATGGTTGTGTTTGGTGGTTGTGTTTGACGGTTGTGTTTGACGGTTGTGTTTGGTGGTTGTGTTTGATGGCTGTGTTTGGTGGCTGTGTTTGATGGCTGTGTTTGGTGGCTGTGTTTGGTGGTTGTGTTTGGTGGTTGGGTTTGACAGTTGTGTTTGACGGTTGTGTTTGACGGTTGTGTTTGACGGTTGTGTTTGGCGGTTGTGTTTGACGGTTGTGTTTGGTGGTTGTGTTTGGCGGTTGTGTTTGACGGTTGTGTTTGGTGGTTGTGTTTGATGGCTGTGTTTGGTGGCTGTGTTTGGTGGTTGTGTTTGGTGGTTGTGTTTGACGGTTGTGTTTGACGGTTGTGTTTGACGGTTGTGTTTGGCGGTTGTGTTTGACGGTTGTGTTTGGTGGTTGTGTTTGACGGTTGTGTTTGGCGGTTGTGTTTGACGGTTGTGTTTGGCGGTTGTGTTTGATGGTTGTGTTTGATGGTTGTGTTTGGTGGTTGTGTTTGACGGTTGTGTTTGGTGGTTGTGTTTGATTGTTGTGTTAGATAGTTGTGTTTGGTGGTTGTGTTTGATGGTTGTGTTTGATGGTTGTGTTTGGTGGTTGTGTTTGACGGTTGTGTTTGACGGTTGTGTTTGGTGGTTGTGTTTGATGGCTGTGTTTGGTGGCTGTGTTTGATGGCTGTGTTTGGTGGCTGTGTTTGGTGGTTGTGTTTGGTGGTTGTGTTTGACAGTTGTGTTTGACGGTTGTGTTTGACGGTTGTGTTTGACGGTTGTGTTTGGTGGTTGTGTTTGAAGGTTGTGTTTGGTGGTTGTGTTTGGCGGTTGTGTTTGACGGTTGTGTTTGACGGTTGTGTTTGACGGTTGTGTTTGACGGTTGTGTTTGGTGGTTGTGTTTGACGGTTGTGTTTGGCGGTTGTGTTTGGCGGTTGTGTTTGACGGTTGTGTTTGACGGTTGTGTTTGGTGGTTGTGTTTGACGGTTGTGTTTGACGGTTGTGTTTGGTGGTTGTGTCTGATGGCTGTGTTTGATGGCCGTGTTTGGTGGTTGTGTTTGACGGTTGTGTTTGGCGGTTGTGTTTGGCGGTTGTGTTTGACGGTTGTGTTTGACGGTTGTGTTTGGTGGTTGTGTTTGACGGTTGTGTTTGACGGTTGTGTTTGGTGGTTGTGTCTGATGGCTGTGTTTGATGGCCGTGTTTGGTGGTTGTGTTTGACGGTTGTGTTTGACGGTCGTGTTTGGTGGTTGTGTTTGATGGTTGTGTTTGATGGTTGTGTTTGGTGGTTGTGTTTGACGGTTGTGTTTGACGGTTGTGTTTGGTGGTTGTGTTTGATGGCTGTGTTTGGTGGCTGTGTTTGATGGCTGTGTTTGGTGGCTGTGTTTGGTGGTTGTGTTTGGTGGTTGTGTTTGACAGTTGTGTTTGACGGTTGTGTTTGACGGTTGTGTTTGACGGTTGTGTTTGGCGGTTGTGTTTGACGGTTGTGTTTGGTGGTTGTGTTTGGCGGTTGTGTTTGACGGTTGTGTTTGGTGGTTGTGTTTGATGGCTGTGTTTGGTGGCTGTGTTTGGTGGTTGTGTTTGGTGGTTGTGTTTGACGGTTGTGTTTGACGGTTGTGTTTGACGGTTGTGTTTGGCGGTTGTGTTTGACGGTTGTGTTTGGTGGTTGTGTTTGACGGTTGTGTTTGGCGGTTGTGTTTGACGGTTGTGTTTGGCGGTTGTGTTTGATGGTTGTGTTTGATGGTTGTGTTTGGTGGTTGTGTTTGACGGTTGTGTTTGGTGGTTGTGTTTGATTGTTGTGTTAGATAGTTGTGTTTGGTGGTTGTGTTTGATGGTTGTGTTTGATGGTTGTGTTTGGTGGTTGTGTTTGATGGTTGTGTTTGATGGTTGTGTTTGGTGGTTGTGTTTGACGGTTGTGTTTGATGGTTGGTTTGGTGGTTGTGTTTGATGGTTGTGTTTGATGGTTGTGTTTGGTGGTTGTGTTTGATGGTTGTGTTTGATGGTTGTGTTTGGTGGTTGTGTTTGATGGTTGTGTTTGATGGTTGTGTTTGGTGGTTGTGTTTGATGGTTGTGTTTGGTGGTTGTGTTTGACGGTTGTGTTTGATGGTTGTGTTTGATGGTTGTGTTTGGTGGTTGTGTTTGACGGTTGTGTTTGGTGGTTGTGTTTGATGGTTGTGTTTGATGGTTGTGTTTGGTGGTTGTGTTCGGTGGTTGTGTTCGGTAGGGTGAATAAACCCACCCAACGATAAAAATGAACAGCGTCTGCAGTAAATATGATCATTGTCACAACACTTCATGTCACCACATGTGGCAGAAACTTGTTGCAACGTCACCTTCACCAACACCCATGAAAGTTTGTATTGTTTTACGGAAAAGAGCACAAACACACACACACACATACAGGAAAGAGTACAGGCACGGAGATCGGGAGAAGTCAGAGGGGGACTGAATGGAAATCGGCCCACGCCTTCCAAATGAACACACACAAAACACTTTGACGAGGCAAGAAACAATCGTCCTGAGAAACCAGCAGCTCCCGTGTAATCCACCTGGTCAGCCGGGAACAAAACCAAGGGAGGGTCCAGACACAGGCGCGCATGTGTGTGTCTGTGTGTGTGCCCCAGGGTACTACTTTGTGTCCGTTTTGTGAATGGGTTTACAGAGTCAGTCTCGACCCACGGAACATTCCATCCTGACAAGGGGTCGGGGGGGTGCACATGAGCGCGTGCGCGTGTGCGTTTGGATCTTATCACGAGATGCAGTGTTGTACCGGTAGTTTCTGGTGCCCCGAACCTCCACACACACACACACACACACACACACACACACACACACACACACACTTACGCACACACCTTGCCTATCGGCCTGCTGTCCAGACAACTGGCCCATTGTGCACAGCAACAGGTATGCAGAGAGGAGCCCGTTTGAAAACAGGCAATCGGATGCCCTGTGCGTGTTTGTGTGCACGCATGAAAAGGATAGGTTTGCTGTTTTTAAATGAAATACCAGCATGCCCACATGTACATTAATGCAGTTACTCACTGCTGTGGTTCCTCGAGTCCACACTGGCCTCTTGAAGCACGTCCAAAGATTGTGTCCATTAGGGTTGGCTCTCTTCACAGGCTTGAGGGACAACAAAGGCTAAATATGATGCATTTAATGCACACACCAGCATACGAGTGTTGTTTTAAGACGTTCCTGGGCCCTCGCTGGATCTAATAAAGGTCCATCGGGCATTAGAAGGCAAGAGGAGGAGGCAGAAACTAGCTGTGAAACGAAGCATGATAACAGCATTAGTGCACAAGGACACAGGATCTCTCCTCTGTCCTTGTACACTAATGCTGTTAGGAGGAAGGCTTCAGCAGCGTCACCACACCAGAGGGGGGGGGTTCCGAGGGTTCAGCGGTGTCACCACACAGGAGGGGGCGGGGAGGGGGTCACCCAGGGGTCAAAGGTTGTAAGGCGCAGGGGGGTGGAAAGCTGTGGCGCGGAGGAGTGTTGATCCAGCCTTCACAGCCAGCGGACGCCCTCTGTTTACACACCCGACGGCGTCATCTCAGAAGAGAGGCTGTTGCACAACGTCTCAGGTGGACGTCCCGTGATATCCGTCCACGTACTGTCGGTCCCATTTCACACGTCTCGCTTTTTGGCATATTTCAGAATTCCGCCTCTCGCCAACGCAATGCAGGTGGACGAAAAGGAAACCTTTCTCCATGTTCATGTACTAAAGAAGTGGTTCTGCTGACAGCGGCTCAGAGGGAGGTCTGTGCAACCAGGTCGGCAAGGCCTACCTAAAAGGTGACTATTTAAAAAGGACCTATGTTTGAACGCATCCTGTCATCTTGTGGTGTGTAAATAACGGCTGTCAGGAAGCATTGTCACGTTACGATACAGACCACTAAGACAGGAGGCTTAAGGTCAGAGGTTTGCTTAATAGTGTGACTATGTCATTTTTGTGTTACTTGACAAAAGCTTCCACGTACAGGTGGCACGTCGGACAACAACAGTCAATGACATTTTGACAGGATGACGTCTTCCAGGAAGAGACAGCTGATATTCGTATTTCTGGAGGCCATTGAGCAAACACGTTTTTGAATGTGTTGTGAAGGCGTCTCGGCAGACGTACGGCCTTTCAGAGGCTTCAGATAAAAAGCTCCATGAAACTACATATCTAAGGCGTCCATTGGCAACACATCATGCCAGCAGCACAGGAGACTCAATCAGCATCCAGTGGCCGGTGAAGGCTTGATGCTTCGTCAGCAGGAGAAGGTAACACACAGGAGCTAAAATTCTGCGATGTCCTCTGTACTTTGGACCAGGTAGACCATGTAAACACACACAAGTTTAAAAAAGTAACATTCAGCACCCAATCTGTTGGTATCAAGCCCAAAATGCGCTTATGTCTCTAAGCAACTGGTGCGTGTCAATGACACCACGTACCATCATGATGTTCTACGCCCTCATGCTGTTTCACAAACAACTTAAATGAATTTAGAAACGTATTTTCTGATTTGAAACACTTGGACTAGAAAGACTTGACAAAGAGCAGTGAGCTGCCTCTCAAATAAACGTGCAGGTTCCAAGCGTTCAGGTGGGTTTTCACCTGTTTCCACTTCCCCCGGCTGTGTCGCTGCCGTTATGTAGAGGTGGAGGGTGGAGGGTGGAGGGGGGGGGGGGGGGGGGGGGGGGTGGAGGTGTGCGGGGGAAGCAGATGGAAGAATGTAGCCATTGTGCTTTCAAGGTATGTGTGTATGTCACGATCAGAAAGAAAGGTGATCAGCTCCTGTTACAGATGTTTCATAAACAACACAATAGTGCACCCCCCCCTCCCCCTCTCCCCCCTCTCCCCCTCTTACTCCCCAGCTTTAGATTTCTGCTTTAGTGTT
Organism: Gasterosteus aculeatus; assembly: GCF_964276395.1. Lineage (NCBI taxonomy): Eukaryota > Metazoa > Chordata > Actinopteri > Perciformes > Gasterosteidae > Gasterosteus > Gasterosteus aculeatus. Next base: position 2,230,576 of record NC_135696.1, on the reverse strand, counting down.
GGTGGATTAGGTTCATGGTTCCAACACACACACACACACACACACAGAGCTGAATCTGTGCTTCCCCATCACGAGCACAAGATGATCACGTGACAGTCATGTGACACCACTATGTTACTACATGCTTACGCGTTTCTCTTCCTTATACTTGAGGTTTACTGAATAATCATTTCCCATCAGCTTCCCGCTTTAGATTTTTTTTTTTTTAAACCTCATCAGGTTAAGAGAAAAAAATACGAAAGAGCAATTTTCTGATTTTTCTTCCTCCTTGTCGTGGTGAACGGGTACGGGCCCAGGCACGATAGCGCTGAGGTCGCGCTACAAAAAAGAAAGAACGGAGCCGAGATATGAATTCCTGTCCCGGGTGACTGTTTGTCCTTCTTTGGTGGAATGTGATAAAGCGGGTTGAGCAATAAGTATCGTTCTGAGAAACGGCTCCCCGTTGAACCCCCGCCGCTGACTGAGAGACCGGCCGGTCCGTCTGAACCACCTCTGCGATCTATTTTGGGTTTTGCATTAGGGGGTTTTGAGGAAACCGTGTGTCATCCCCTCATCAGGTCTGACCAGCACTTCCACTCACACACCCTACAGCGTGGAGGTGTTGTGTACTCTCAAGCCGGCCGTCCGTTAAGGGGGAGGAGACAGACACACACAAGCGCACGCACAAAGATGGGTGTGTTTCAGGTGTCTCTCTCTCTGTGTCCCTCACCTCAGGCTCCACAGGTGACTTTTAACACAAGTTAGTAAATGAAACTGAAACGTTCTGCCATCAGCTACAAGCTCAGCGTCTTAATTCTGCCCCCCCCCCCCTCCTCTAACACACACAAACACTGTAACAACCCCAAATGCACTGTACACTGCACATACGTTCACACACCTGCACACATTCACAACTAAATCTCGTTTGTGCACCGACAAGAGGACACCCGAGTCTGACTGGCGCCCTGCTCAACCTGTTTCTGAAAGCCACACACACACACACACACACACACACACACAGAAACTAATCACACACACACATCACCACACAAATAAACAGCAAGTCCCTGTCCCGTAACCTTGTGGTGAAGGTTATAGCAGTCAGCCGGGTCAGTGTGAGCACTGGACCAGCTGAAGAAATGTCCTTCCAGATACCCACTGTGTGTGTGTGTGTGTGTGTGTGTGTGTGTGTGTGTGTGTGTGTGTGAGTGTGTGTGTGTGTGTGTGTGTGTAAGAGGGGAAAGAGAGATTGTTTGTGTGCGTGTGCGTGTCCACGAACGCCTCCAGGTGAGAAAACATTCAAAATAGTTTCAAACACTGAAACGAGAAACAGAAAGAAAAAGAAAGCAAGAAGCGGCGTGGTACCTGCGGGCCGATGGGACGGGGGAGTCACGGGGACGTCTCAGCTTCTTCTGCCACCGTCCAGAAAGCGTGCTCACTTTCTCATCGTGATCTCGTCCTCGTCCTCGTCCTCTCCTCCTGTGTGTTTTCTGCTGCGCCTCCTGACTTCAGTGACAGGTCCCCCGGAGCACAAGCAGAGGAGCTCTCACACTCATCTGACGGACACAGACTGAGAGCGAGAGGGGGGGAGAGAGAGAGAGAGAGAGAGAGAGAGAGAGAGAGGGAGGACTAGTCAGAGTTTCTCTTCTTCTTTTGGCGTTTTTCCGGATTGTGACTCAGATCCTCGCAGCGTGCCCTCTCCTTTGCTCCAGTCACCAGGGCGCGTAGACGCAACAGCGGGAGACAAGGGAGGGAGGAGAGCGCACAAGGTCTCGTAGTGGAGGGAGAGGGAGGGATGAAGAGAGGGAGGGAGGCATAGATGGAGGGAGGGAGAGGGAGGAATGGCAGTGGTAATTAGTGAGCCTGTACCTGACTCTCACTGACATAAGCCCCACATTCCTCATAAGGAGGGAGGGGGGGAGGAAGGGGGGGCAGTGGCAGGGAGGACAAGTTCTGAGTGCCCTCATGAAACCAGCGCGCTAATGATCCCAGGACCTCGATCAGAGACCCACCACCCCTCCTCTTCCTTATCGTTTCATTCTAATTCCCTCCCCTACAAACTGTCTCCCCCCTCCCTCCCCCTCTCGTGTGTGTGGTGTACACAATGGCTCCATCTGAACTCACCAAACCTGAATGGGACTGTCCTCACCCCCGCGCGTCCGTCCCATCTATCGCCCCGGATAAGAAGTCTTCCTGCCTCCCCGGCCACGCGCCGCGTCCGTGTGCGCGTGGGTCTGCGCGTGCGCGCGTGCGTACTTCAGCGTGCGCGACACTGAAATCATCTCAGCCAAAAACGGCATTCCTCTGAAGGAGTTTCCCGCACACCTCGTGGCAAACCTCCCACGCACGCGCACGTGACACGCACGCGTAAAACGCCAAAACGGACCTGTCCCGCGTCCGGCCACCTGCTGCTCCACGCGTCCCGGTCCGGGTCCGTTCTAACCACACGCGCGCACACATCTGTATCCCCTCTCAGCGCTCAGCCAACGCGATGTGCGTGCCTGCGCGCGCGTGCGTGTGTGTGTGCGTGTGTGTGCGCGCGCGCGTATTTTGGCCATACCTGCAGAATTTGGCGTGGGCGGAGCAAAGGCACTTCCTGCTTCCCGAGCTGCGCGGCGACTGACGGCCGGTTGTCATGGAGACGAAGACAGAGCCGCGCGCGGTCAGCCGACTGACGGACCAGAGGGCAGAAGTGAGGAAGCAGGATCTCTGCCCCCCCCCCCCCCCCCTCCACCTTCCCTCCAAACACACGCACACACAGGGAATTTACCAGTGTGTGTGTGCGCGTGTGTGTGTGCGTGTGTGTGTGTCTGTGTGTGTGTGTGTGTGTGTGTGTGTGTGTGTGTGTGTGTGTGTGTGTGTGTGTGATTATAGGAAACTCGGATTGAGTCAGACGTGCTCACACAGAGACGCAACGTTTCAACACAGCAGCTGAACTCCAGCCGTTGGAGGCGTTGCTCAATGCTTTGACTTTAATGCTTACTTAACTCTCCTTAAGTCAAGTTTGAATGTGTGCGCTGTCACAGGTACACGCTGCCGCGCTCACAGTCGGGGGAGTGTTGTTCTTGTCTTACTTTATTGTCAAAGGTGGAATCCGAGAATCGGTCCTTATTGTGTCTTAGTGCGCAGATGAGGCCTGTTTACACGCGCAGGGTAAACAATATTTAGTGCTTCTTTTATTCCATTCAGCTCACTGCTGAGATCCTTAATTCATCTAGCTGTTAAAAACGTCGAGTATGAAAATCCCCTTACATGTTTATGTTATATATCATCTGCGTTAACAACAAAATGATACTAACTTACTCACTGATACTAACTGACATGCGTTGAACGGATCACAAAGACGATGGTATCAGTTACCAGCAGGGTAAAATATCAATATTGCTTAAACCCCGTGTGGTCCCTTACCATCTGGTACAATGGTCCAATAAAAACAATGATACAGTAATGTAAGACATTTCTTGGCTATGTATCTTGCGTGTATTGTTGGTTCAGTAATACAGGACTGCAGTAACTTTGTGTCCCGAGTCACATGTTTGGACTTACTTGGATTGCTAACCGTTGAGGGATTTGGGTTTTTTTCCATTCCATTTCACTGTACAGGTGTTAAAAGCAGCGAGCTTACCATGCGGTATCTTACTACAAAGAGACTATCATCTCTTATATCTCATATATATAATGGTTGTAGCAGCAGGTGTCAGCAGGGTGCAGATAGAACCACAATCTATGAAAACCTATGAGGAGAGAAAGCACAAAAACCCATGAATGAAAGTATGACGTCACCAACGAAGACGAGCGCCAGGAGGTAAACGTAGTTCAATTTTATAGTAAGGAAACAGTTCATTTTGAAGGCATTACAAAAATAGTTTGTGATTGAATCAACTTAGGTGAAAAACTATTTTACATGACATATTTTAAATATGATTCCAAATAAATGAGAAACACAATGTTGCATTCCACCTTTGTAATGTTACTAAATCACAGGCACAAAACTATTGAATGGTTTGACACTTTGAGAAATAAGCTTATTCGCCTGATTGCCAAGAATTAGAGTGACGCCGAGTGCGAAAAGCGGTCGGTGGAAGGTTCCATTTTTTCAGAACGGCAGGTCACATGATCTGTAGGCACCTTCCGATAATATGATAGGAAGATGCCTTCAGATTTAAAGACCTGCCGTTCGGATGATGGGAACAAGGCGAGATTCAGAGAGGCAACACTAAAACAACAGAGGGGCAAATGTATCGACCCGCATGCTACATAACTTAAACAGGCAAAACCAGAACCCATTTTCCAGTGCCGGCTAGTGGTCGGGCGAACGGTTTGGCCGGACGGGGGGGCGGAATGGGGGGTTTAGTCAGTCCGCTGGCTGCGGTTGGTTATCAAAAGATTGGCCAAATGACCCGTTTCAGACTTTATGAGCAAATACAGAGACCCTTTGTGTTCATTTCTAAAGCCTTGCATTGAGACACGCATCACTTTATTTAAGAAGCTGAGCTACTTGCAAGTGTTGTGTCAGATTCTCAATAAAGTTAGAATTTTTTTTTTACAGCAAACCCATGGTCATGAACAGGGGTCTTCAACGTTTTTCAGGCCAAGGTCCCCCAAACTGATGGCGAGAGGCAGCAGGGACCCCTACGGAGTTTGGTCCGCCATCTTTTATTTTTGAGCTTTGCTCTCTAGACGTGGGCATAAAGGCGATCTGATTGGCTGGTGTCTGTGCTGTCGTATTCGCATGGAAGGAGCAGTGAGTGAACCGGTGCCCAGCTTGAGAGCTGCTGTGGGAGACTGAATGTGTGTCGCGGACTGAAAGATGAAGTCTTCTCCATCAATTTATCCGTCCGCTACAATATGTTGGATTCATATTAATGTGCATTTGAAAACAATAAATATAATTCTGATTCTGAAGACATTTAAATTTGTGGAAAAAAGATTGGTTGGAAAAAAAAAATTGTCTTGTCAAGCAAAAATTTCGCGAGCCCCCCCGCAGTACCTCGACGGACCCCCTGGGGGTCGCGGACCTCCTGTTGAATACCTCTGGTCATGAAGATACACAACTGAGATCGGCTTGTGCCGTTCTGAAAAAGGATCCGACCACTTTTCGCACTCTGTGCTACTGAAGAATTAGATGAGCACAACAGTAACATTCTAATACAATGAAATTTGACACGGCAGCACGTGGACAAGTATGAGCTCAAGTGAGCCCAAAGAGTGGAAATAGCGCTTCCCGAAATGTTAAAGACTAAACTCCAAAACTACTTCTGCAAATAGATATTTCTGAGTGTTGTTGTCAATCCACAACCCACTCACCACAAATGCATATTGACAATAGCATGCTATCTAACGAGCCAACTTAATGATTCATCCATAAATCAGTTAAATACACCGATTGTCATGATTTGTTGTTCATGATGTTCAACTTTAGTTTTGACAACACAGAAAAGTTTCGGATTGTTCTCGGTCTGGTTCAGTAACCCCCATTGCTGTCTGGCAACCTCACGATGACGGCAATTCCCTAGAGTGCAACGGATTTATGAAGTCATCTGACCTCTGTCACTCAGTCCCTCTCCTCCTACTCACAAAGCCGGCAATCACCTTCACTACATCTGCACTAGAAACTGCTCTGCCACTAACCTCTCTGTAACTCCACTTCATGTGTCTGACCACTTCTTCATCTCTTACTCTCTCCCACTAACGACCAGAGCCCCATTCATTGACTCTGTACCTGATCGTCGCAACATTCGCTCCCTCTCTCCTTCCTCCCTGGCCTCTTCTGTTCTATCAGCTCTCCCTTCAACTGACTCCTTCTCACTCTTGGATCCGAACGCTGCCGCAGAGTCTCTCCTCTCAACTCGTTCCTCCTCTCTAGACTCTCTCTGCCCTCTGACGACACGACGAACTGGCAAATCCCCTCCGGCTCCGTGGCTGTCTCAACCGGTCTGTGCCATGAGAGCCACCATGCGAGCATCGGAGAGGAGATGGAGTAAATATAAACGACCTGACGACCTGCTTGTGTTTCAATCTCTCCTCTCCTCTTTTTCTGCTTCTATCTCTGCTGCCAAAAGCTCCTTCTACCAATCCAGAATCAAATCTTCATTTTCTAACTCCAAAAAACTATTTTCTATCTTCTCCAACCTCCTCGAAGCCCCTAGTCGTCCTCCCCCCTTCTTCCAGGAGACTTTGTCAACGACTTTACCAAAAAAATAGCTGACATACGCTCCTCCTTCTCAAACCCACCTCCTGCTATTCGTGTCCCACCGACTTCACCTCTATCGCCCTCACTTTCCTCTTTCACCCCCTGTCTCCTAACCAAATTCTCACCCTAGTAACCTCTGCCCGTTTGACCCCATTTCATCACATGTTCTACAATCTATCGCTCCTGACCTTCTTCCTTTCCTCACCTGTCTCATCAACAACACTCTGTTATCTGGCTGTTTTCCCAATTCTCTGAAGGAGGCAAGAGTCAACCCTCTCCTTAAGAAACCCACCCTCAACCCTTCTGAAGAAAACAACTACAGAGCGGTCTCTCTTCTTCCCTTTTTGTCCCAAACTCCTGAGCGTGCGATCTTTAACCAACTCTCCTCCTATCTCCACCGTAACAACCTCCTTGACCCCCACCAGTCAGGTTTCAAGGCCACTCCACAGAGACTGCTCTCCTTGCTGTCTCAGAGCAACTCCACATTGCTAGAGCCGCCTCTCTCTCCTCTGTCCTCATCCTTCTGGACCTCTCTGCTGCATTTGACACAGTCAACCACCAGATCCTTATTTCCTCCCTTCAGGAACTTGGTGTCTCAGGCTCTGCTTTCTCTTTTCTCTCGTCGTACCTCGACGGCCGCACCTACCGGGTAACCTGGAGAGGATCTGTGTCGGAACCTTGTCCTCTTACTACTGGAGTTCCTCAGGGTTCCGTCCTGGGTCCCCTCCTCTTCTCTCTCTCTGCGCTGTAATTCGCTCGCATGGCTTCTCCTACCACAGCTATGCCGATGACACCAGACTAATTCTCTCCTTCCCTCACTCGGACTGCACAGATCTCTGCCTGTCTGACTGACATTTCTCAGTGGATGTCCGCCCACCATCTGAAAATCAACCCCGACAAGACTGAACTACTTCTCTTTCCGGGAAAAGATTCTCCGACTCAGGACTTGGTGGTTAACTTGTTAACGTGTTAACGCCCACTTTGACTCCTAGGAACCTCGGTTCAACATCACTGCGACAACACGATCCTGTAGATACACGCTCTACAACATCAGGAGAATACGTCCCCTTCTCACTCAGAAGGCAGCGCAGGTACTGATTCAGGCTCTTGACATCTCCCGCCTGGACTACTGCAACTCCCTCCTGGCTGGTCTCCCTGCCACCGCCATTCGACCTCTGCAGCTCATCCAGAATGCAGCAGCTCGACTGGTCTTCAACCTTCCGAAATTCTCCCACACTACTCCACTCCTCCGCTCTCTTCACTGGCTACCGGTGGCCGCCCGCATCCAGTTCAAAACATTGGTGCTCACGTATCATGCTGTGAATGGATCGGGTCCAGCTTACATCCAGGACCTGGTCAAACCCGACATCCCGACCCGCACTCTCCGCTCTGCATCTGCAAAACTACTCGTCCCTCCCTCACTGAGAGCAAAACACTCCACTAGATCACCACTCTTTCCTGTCCTGCTCCTAAATGGTGGAAGGAGCTCTCTGAAGACACCAGGACCACAGAGATCCTTCACATCTTCAGACTAAGACACACCTCTTCAGACTCTACCTCCACTAAAAAGCACTAAACAAACTGTAGCACTTAAATTGTACTTGTAACGCCACTTATCCATAGCAAATTGTAAATTGGCTTATTTGAGGGAAATTGCACTTTCTTGTTTCTTGCGCTTCTGAGTTTGTATCCTTATGGTTTAATGCACTTATCGTAAGTCGCTTTGGATAAAAGCTTCAGCTAAATGACATGTAATGTAATGTAATCAACTTCTTGTTTAGAGGCCATCCGTATAAAATGATCCTTTAATGATGGCTTCATCAACTATATGTTTTCACAACACACACACACACACACACACACACACACACACACACACACCAAAACTTGTATTCGTGCCTTTTCACAGGGTGTAAACAAAAGCGAACTCTTCCCACAATAAGCAGCTCAGACGCTGCCCTGGTTGCTACACAATGGACAGAAGAGACCCGAGACACAGAGCGCACAGAGCGCACAGAGATTCCCATGAAAACACGCTCGACAAAGGCACACAAAGAGAAAGGGCAACCTGCATCTACACCTGCAGCAAGTGGGCCCGTTCAAGCCATCACACACCAACTGTGAAAGGAGGAAATCTTGAATAATATTACTATTTATCCTGCTTCTGAACTGGATTTATCATATCAGATTGTATCGTGTGGAGTGTGTGTGTGTGTGTGGGGGTGTGTGTGTGTTGGAGTATGCTTGTTGGTCTATGGCCCAACTAGGGACTTTATTGTTAGTCTCTCTCTCATATTACACAAAGAGATCGCAGAAACGTTTTAATGTCAAGCACTGACCATGTAATTTTCCAGAAAAGTAGCTTTCTCAAGTTGTATGTGTGTTTCTGTGTGTGTGTGTGTGTGTGTGTGTGTGTGTGTGTGTGTGTGTGTGTGTGTGTGGAACAGAGGTACGCTGACAAGATTACTACAACACAGCTGATGCACAGAAACAAAAGGAGGGGAAACCATAAAGACGGGAGGAGAGAGAGGCAGGGGATTTTGAGTGACAGCTGAGGGCCGCCTCAGCCGTTAGCATGCTAGCTCTGCTAGATTTTACCTTGGCTAACTCGCGTCATTGAATTACTGGTGTTTGTGGTCTTGGTGTCTTTGGTGAGAAATGATTGTATATTTTATAATATATGTCAGCAACAGGACTGACAAGCAACCGCGACCAACCACAATACAGGCTAACATTAGCCTGGCTAGCAGCACAGAGTAGCATGTTGCCTTTAGCTTTTTACAGGCTGGGGGCTTTTGAACCAACCAGGTTTTCAACCTCATAACTTTTTCTTTTTCTTTTTTGTCCTTTGTCTGGATTAGGTTACGGCTATAACACGGTTATGTTCCAAAATTCAACACATCTAACAATAATTCACCCTACAGTGTCATTTGGTGACGCTTTATTTGGCATGCTGCAGCAATGCTGTAGAAGTGTGTAGACTGATATACATCAAATTCATGTTATGCATCATTTTAAACGATACTGTGCTTCAACACTCTTCCCCTGCCTGAATGGGAGACAATCTCTGCAGCCAGCTTCTTTTGGAAAAATCGGCCCCAAAGAGTGGAGGCTCTTGTCGTGCTGCATACGAGGCCCCCCTTCTTGTTGTTGCAGTAGATCTCGTGTTGACGACGCACATTCACACACATTATAGCAAGTGTTTCGGGGGAACGGTTGTGAGTCGGGCGGTCTGATGAAGGAGAGAGAAGAAACCCTTCCAGTAGCGTACGGCTTGCAGTAACAACTAAGACCTTTATTGAGTCAAATTCCAGGTCGGCTTATGGCCGCACGACCCGCCGTCTCCAACCAGGCCGATTATTGAATACGGCGTTTCACACACACCGGCGCACGCACGCACGCACACACACACACACTGACACACAAACACACACACAGCAAGCAACCGGAGGCCTGTTGTGGGGCGACATTGATGACGCGTGTTGGACGGGATAATCTCTCCAGCTGTACTCTCCCCCGTAGAGGAGGGAGGCTCATTTGGACCTTGCCCCCTCCTCGCCAAATAAAGCTCACTGAGGTTTTTCCACACACTGATGACCTCGATCCCTCCTTCCTGCTTTCTATATGTAGCTCGCCAAGTACCAGAATCGGCTTTGGTCTGTCATCTGTCATGGTGCAGCCCGACTGATTTGATGACTGCGTTTGTGTGCCGTGTTTTGTCGATGCTGCAGAAAGACTGACATGAAGAGTTCGCTCCATGTTCACACAAATGGACTTGGGTCACTTGGGTTACCGCAGTAACATGGCTGCACTGTAACTCGGCGACGTGTCTCCCTCTGTTGGTTCGATACACACATCACAAATCTGATGAATGAAAATCAGTTTAAATGTAGTTTCCCACTGAGGTGTAACTTGTCATGACTGTTTGCAGCTCTTTCATAAAAGAGGGAAAACAGCTCCTTCACTTATCGTACAGTCTGGTTCATCATCACTGCGTTAAAGCCACGTTCAAGCTATTTTTTAATCAACACATTTACTTGTTTGTATTTAATTTGAACTAATTAAAAAAAAGCATTTATTACCATCAACGTGCAACGTTTATCATCAGCACTTTTCTTATATTGAACAGGTACTCTGTAGACTATTTACACAATCATTTATATCAGTTTTGTTTTAATGTAAGCTGTGATGTCACAGAGACTAGTGGCCATTTGTCCTACAAATCTTTCAATCAAAGGCCACTGGCTGCACCTACTGTTTGTTTTCGTCACGCAGCAAGAGGACGAATTGTCCAGGCAATCGGTTCCTTTTGTTCAGATTTTATTTCCAAAGAAAACAACAAACACATACAATTGGCTTGGCTGCCTTCCTATGCAGTGCTCTGACTCGCTGCCTCGCTGGTAAAAAACTACGTGTCACCCAGGTGCATGCTGGTCCTACACCTGGCTATGCCCTTACATAACCCCCAGGTGCCCACAGTATTAGCCAATTAATTAGTGGTATAATTACCCAAACAATTAACCCAAACTACACATACAAATGATTAAACCAATCTTAATACTATGTCAACAGACAATCATATTTAAGAATAAATAACTAAATAATAGCTCCCACAGAGGCCCATACGTCATATCTGGTCACATCAAGTGGACCTGATGATTTGTCATGATGGTGTGATATTCAAACAGAACATGTCATTGGAATGATGCATTGGTATTTGAGTTTTTTTAATTGTTTGTTTTCTTGAGGCTATTTTGAGAAAAATATTCTTTACAGTGAAGAATAGCCAATATAGAGCAAGAGTTCACAAGTAGCTGATAAAAATAATAGCAATATTTTAATGAAAAGGACGCCCTAACCACATTGTTAGACTTTTAGTTTAGACTCTAGGAGCGAGTTCTCGCATGCAATTCCTGGCTGATGGTAACAATCTGCGTGTGCAAGATGCGTTGACAAGGTGACAACCAAAGCCTCTTCAGTGAATGAAAGTGGTGCAATCACCAGCAGGACGTCCCGACGACGGCTTGAGGTGTGAAGCTCTGCAGCCGCCACTAGGAGACAGTCTCGATCTCATCACTCCAGAGGGGACGGTGCACTATACGGTAAAGGCACCGCCGATGCCTTTCTTTACATTGAGCATGAATTGAGAGGCCGTGTCGGGTCTGCAACCCTGCTTTGAAAAGATTTGTAGTTGAAAGCGTGCTCTGCAGCCACTAAGTACTAAGCCTGAAATGGCTCATACCAATCTGCACTCATTCTGGGTTCTCCATTATTTGAAAAGTCACAAAATGTTATTTCAATAAAAATTCATGTACAATTTTTGGGGAGGGGGCGATGGGGAGTGAACATTTTTCTTCCTCCAAAGGGGGCCGTGACAGAACCACTGGCTTTCCTTTTAAAGTACGTCAGTCACAGACATGAAAGGCTCATTATCATATTGTTGCCATGGTGCTTCAAACTCAGGACAGGACGAAACCAGGCATGACAACGAGCTGTGTGAAGTTAGCTATTCACTGGTGTTCCGCATGATACCCGAACCCGGAGCAGAAAAGTACCAGTTTGTGTTGTTTTCAATAAGATGACCTCTGTCGCTCCTGTGAGGAGGATTCTCGACGACACAGGTAAAGACCCGCGCCATGCAATTTTAAACAGCCATTCGTCGGCCATGCAGATTACTGCTAAGCTGCCGTTTGATATTCATTAATTCATTACATCTGCGCCGGCCTTATTGGACAAGCTGCACATTTCTGGTCAATTCCAATTTCATGCTTAAAAATAGATGAGCTGATGCTTTTCTCCATCAATTCACTTTAATTAGAAGCCAGTGGTGCCTGCACCTTCTGGATTTTAATCCTTATACACCAATTCTTACAGTCGAGAAAAGTGGAAAAGCATTGTGGGAACTTGTAGTTGATGTCTCTGTCTCTAGTGACCTGGTTGGTCTTTTCGTTGTCATTTTCTCCAGCGATCGCCAGTCTGAGTGTTCGGAATTTATTCGTTTATAAATGTCCAAGAACTTACACGTCTAATTCAAGTGTCTCTGTATTTTCACAGTACTGCTAATATGAGTCAGCATATGCTGACTCATATTAGTCCAATGTGTTTACATCCTAATCGTAGTTTTGATTAACATCCCCAAGGATAGAAGTTAATCATTAAAAAAATATTCACTTAGAAATGTAAGAAGTTAAGCTTCAGTTTAACACTGTTAAATCAACTGAAAACATTACACGAATATTTACATCATTAAATCAAGTGGATATTTGTTGGAATGTTTGCTAAAAACTGTGTATGTGTGTGTGTGCTGCACGCTGATGAGTGAGGCAGGTCAGTGAAAGGTGGACCTTTGTCCAAGATGGGACATTATTTATTCATGCCGACTGATCTGCCCCGTTGGCCTAATTGCACCGGCAGGAGCCCAACTACCCGCGGAGTCTTCTGCAGCCGCTCAGGCTCACGTTTCCAGCGCGGTCGGCTACGAGCAACGCCACGCTTCTTATTTACATTTGCCCGCCTCGGATTTCACTCTGTAAGCAAGACGAGTTTGTGTCTGTTTGGATGCGAGGTGGCAGGAGTGGAAAGACGCGGGACGGTTTTACAGGAGTCTCATGGCAGTGGGGAGGTCTCCGTATGCTGCTACTTGTTGTGTGTTTGTGATTGTGATTGTGTGTGTGTGTGTGTCTCCCCTCTCAAACAGCGGGCCCCGGCGAGGACCACAAGGTGCCTCCGCCAATTCAACTTCATCGTCTCCAGTCTCAGTCACCAGGTAAGATAGATAATGACGACATTTAATCACATTCAGAAGTTTTTCAATCTACAGCTTCTCTCAACATTGAGACGAGTTCGGAGAAGCGTGATCGATGATGTTAACAGCAGCCGTATTTTACTGTGAAAGGACAGACTCCTAAATACACCCGCGTGGCCTCAGGCTGCAGTGAGCTGCCGCTGAGCTGAACGCACCAGTTAGACGCCACAACTTTGAAACTTTACCCTTAAAAATGTCCCTTTGGAACCACCTATCGTTCCATACGATTATCTATGAAAGCTGTTACTGTGTCGGGCAGAGCACCTACAGTGTCAATCAACTGTCCACTTCCGTGTCTCAAGGCAACGATGTCCATTAACACCCCCCCCCCCCACCCCCCTCTGTGCAGCCTCTCCTCCATCAGATCAGACCTACTTGCAAGCGGCGGCCATCTTCCACCGGCTGCGCACAGAGAAGCCGGTCGAGCAACAGCTCCTGCAGTATGGGAGGAGGACGGACACGCCGCCGCCGCCGCCGCCGCCAGAGAGCGGATTCAACCCCCCCCACCGCCTGCCACTGAACGCCTACCAACTCGCCTTCGATACACTCAAATGTACTGAGATGAACGTAGGGGAGCATAAAGTCGGAGGAGAAATTCGCTTTCCCTGCAGAACCGTACCCCCCCCCCCCACAGAAGGCCTTATCTCTGTGCTGAGTGTCGGGGAGCTGCAGCATGCACGTGTCAGCCCCAATATGCAGTGTTGAACAGCGGCTTCAACTGCGGATTGTAGATTAAATAGTATATAGCCGAAAATTTCATTCCTCCTGCAAATTACTTGAGCAGATGTCTGTGTGGGAGGTGATAAGAGCCATGGAAACACACACACACACACACACACACACACAAATCTACGTGTGCGCACTCGTACGGCAAGCACACAGTATTTGACTGCACGCGGTATCTTTTTATAGTTTGTGCACTTAGCACAATGGATTTCAATGGACTCGTGGTTCCGTGTTGCAGAAAGACATTTAAAGCTTCGCTGATGGAATATTTTCCTATTATTATTGCGTCCAATACGGTAAAAAGAGGAAAGGGTGCTGATCTAATGTTGAACCCTCAGAGCTGAATCACCCTCAGCTTTTTAGAGCATTTCTGCTCAATTGTGTGTTCATTTCACCCTCGACTTTACTCTCCCCGCTCTGATCAACGTCATCTCCTCTGAAGGAGATCAAACCAGAGCAAAAAGGAGATGGAATATATGTTGACCTTTATCAGGTGACCGGAAACGCCGCTTTAAATTAAAAACAATGTTCCTGTGAATGTTCCAAGAGGAAGCTGATAGCTGATAGCTCAGATATCCAAGACTAGAACTTTATGATTTCCGGTCACATCTCTTTGCGGGGAGTCTGCATGTTCTCCCCGTGTCTGCGTGGGTTCCCTCCGAGAAAAAACGGCTTTTTCAAAATGCATTTTTGATCCTTGTTTTGTCATTTTGAATGAAGCTTTTAGAGCCTCAGTGTGTTTAAAATGCATCCTACTGATGTTGCGATCATTTTGTTGTCCATTAACAACATTGTTTTATTTCCAGACCAAGATCTACTGGAGGAGACGATTGCTGAGAGCTGCTTTCAGACGTCCCAGAACATTGTGAGTCCCACCAGATTTGACTCCCCAACCAGTCACTGGGAAACCAGGCACTATCCAAAAAACACATGGCAGGTTATTCACCATCTGTCCATCAAACTCGAATCAAAGCGAACCAGGAGAAGAAACCAAAAACATATTTTCATTCATTCCATCTATGTTTTTTTATTCAGTGAAGAAATAATCTCCAGCTCTGATGTGACTGATGCTGCCGAGGAGCCTCAAACTAAAGCTAAAACGCACTTTAGCACTTATTAAATGCGTCCGTACAGATGCTCTGGTCAGTGGAAGGTAAAGCAGTGAGGATGCAGCTAAAGAGCATTTGTATTCAGATCCGTACGTAGTCGTGTTATAGATGCAGAGGAGGCAGATGCACTCCCCAACAGGGAGACCATCAATTACACTATAAAACACAAGAAATACACTTAGGCTGTCTGCGTGTGTGTGTGCGTGTGTGTGTGTGTGTGTGTGTGTGTGTGTGTGTGTAGGATTATTTTATTGAGGGATGGGTGACACATACAGAACAGGCTGACAGATCATTAGAATGAAAGTGTGACAATAAAACCAATCACGCTTCTTTTTGTGATTCCACACACGTCTCTGCTGCAATATAGCCTACTGTAAACGCACACATGCACACCTAGAAAAGAGATGAGGGAAATGATAGCGTGTTGGTTGTCATTCAGGAAAGAAGACTTTGAATACGTTTTACAAATTCAAAATGGATTCAACATGATTGCCGGAAATTGGTTGTTTGTAGTGACAAAAATACCCCCATTGCAGCAAACAGAGACAGTTGACTTGTGAACATAATAATAACAATACATTTAATTTGTAATGCACTTTATATTTAAGAAAATCCCATAGTGCTACATGATAAAACTGTTAAGTTTTACATAGTGGTGAATAATGATGGATGGATTCATGTGCTGCCCTCTTTGCATCGGAGAACAGAGGCAGCGGATGAAGCAGAAATAACACAAGCAGTCACGGTCGCAGCTCTAGTAATGTGCCAAATAACCAGAATGAAAGTGGCAGTGCATGTGAGGCAGGACCACCATCCAGATGAGTCCAGATGAGTCCAGATGAGTCCAGATGAAACCACCGTGCAGAACCCTGTGAGGAGACAAAGCACAGACCTCCGACTGATGCTTTAATTGACTGATTTTAGATTCTGGGCTTAGTAGAATAACTTTGTTTTCAACATCAGGAAGTTGCATGTCTTTTTTTTTTTTTTTTTGCAACCGAATGTGGCGCCCCCTGATGGTCGGAGGACAGAATGCAAGTTGTCTTCGCTGGGCAGAAGCGGTTGCCGTCTGGATGAGCCGGGGGCCCGAGGTTTAAGAGGCGTCAGCGTTATGTTTATTGTGGCCAAAGATATTAACGCATTAGTATTATCACAGCGGTGGGGGGCATCACACCGACGATGATTCCCACCGACAGCAGAAGCTTCAGCTGGTCGTGACTCACTGGGACTGAGCTTCTCTTGACATGACGAGTCAACGGAACGACGTCTATCCATCTTGCATTTCGATAGTCTGTGAGATGATGAAGATGAAGAAAGTGCTGTGCTTTGCAGTGCGGCGACTCGTTGCCGTTGGCGATGGTGATGCTGTTCGACTACCAGGACCGACGGTTTTTCTCACGTAAGCGTTTCGCGACGGAAGAGGAGCAGCCTTCGCAGGAAGTCAGGGACATGGAGGGCAGTCTGCAGAGGTGTGTGTATGTTTGGGGGTCGGAGGTGGGGAACGTGTTTCTTGTGTAGCTGAGCTGTACATCACACAAACTGAAGGCACAGTACGTAAATACAGTACTGCAGTGTGTTCAGGAGGAATGTGTGTTTGTGTGTGTTGGTTACAGGCGTAAAACCAAGCTGGCAGCCACTCTCGCTCGCTACATAGTGAAGCATAGGCTGCAGGGCGTCTCCTGCTTCCTCTCTGAGGGTGTCAGGACCAAACAGCAGCGAGCAAAGCTCCTGCCAGTGTACGCGTGGGTCAATACTCTCCAGACCAGGTACGCCGTCTCTCTCACACACACACAAAGCTCTTCTCTTTCTTGCGGCAACTCAAGTACATTTTGGTACAACCAACTTTGTACAAGTGGACGTCGTGACGTCACCCATTGATTCATGGACGGATGTTTTCAGGTCTTTCGGAACCATTGAACAGGAGTTACCGTATTTGGAATATGGATGAGTTGGTTAGAGACGTTGTGTACAGCTCTGGTGGCAGCAGCGACCTGCCAATCAATGGAAGCCCGCCCTAAAGCATAATCCCCTTTATGGGCTGTTAGACTCTAGATGGACTGCAATTTACTAAATAAACATCATGCTGTGATGAAGGAGAGCAGAAAATAGAGATTGAGACCATGAACTCATATTTACAATGTTTCCTGAGGCAATAAATAAAGAGAGAAGTAGGTTTATTTCCTCATAGACTTCTATACAATCAGAGGAGTCTCCCCCTGCTGGTCAGTAGAGGGAATGCAAGGTTTAAACACAAGCATTGGCTTCACTCAGCAGGACGGAAGGTTGCCAACTGGAACTGATCTGTGTTAGCAGGTGAAGTGTGTGCTGCTCAGTTCGGGGTGGAGGGACGCTGAGTTTAATGGAGAGTTCACTGAAACCGAGAGGTTCCGCATCCGAACAGCGTGAGTGAACAGAAACATCTCCTCCCCTCCGTAGTGTTGAGGACGTGTGTGCGGCCCTGCGAGCGGTCGGACTGCGTGAAGTGGAGCTGCCGGTGGACCTGACGGAGGAGACGTTCTGCAGAGACCCCCTATGTCCGGACACACTGGTCTTCTCCCGGCAGCTTCACAGCAGCCTCACGGGCACAGAAGCACTCAACGCACAGGTGCTGCATGAACACGCGTGTGCTCACCAAAGACAGACTTTGTTGCACTTTACTTTATAAAAACACAACAACGCCCCTCCCATCCAGGACAGGAGCCTGTGCGTGGCGGTGAGCGCGTTACGCCCCCTGCTGGTGGACAAGGGCGACGTCCTGGTGGCGGGGTCCTTCTCGGCCGTGACCGTGGCTCACGTGGCCGTGGCGGCGGCGGCCCGCTCCGGCCGGGCGCTGGTGTGCGGCGGCGACCACACAGCCGCGCAGCTGGAGGAGATGCGAGAACTGCTCGAAGGGATGGACATCAAAAGTGGGCAATGAAAAAGCACTTGTGTGTAAAAAGCGGAGGCCGTTTGTACAAATGTGATGGACATCTTTTTGGAATATTTCCATTTTAATTTCCGTTCAAATTGGTGCCCGACATAGACGCGCGCGTCCTGTCCGAAGCCTTCTGCGGCCTTGGCGAGGGCGACGCCGCGGTCCAGCGTCTGAAGGTCATCTTGGTGCTGCCCCAGTGCTCGTCCTCCGCGCTCAGTGACCCCGTGCCCACCATCCACAGCGAACACGGAGGTACGATGAGACGCGCGGATAATTGATAGCGGTATAGCGATCCATGTCATTTATAACACGCTCCACCTTGTTGCCAGCGTGGGACCTGCTGCCAGACTTGTGTCACGATTCCGTGAGCCGCAGCAAAATACACAAAATGGCCAACGAGCAGGCCAGACTCCTGGCACACGCTCTCTGCTGTGAGTATGCATGCAAAGGAGAAAGCACACACACACACACACGTATGCACTAATGCAACAATGTCATGTCTTCTCCGTCAGTCCCAAAGGTCCAGACGGTGGTCTACTGCACACGCTCAGTGTATCCCGAGGAAAATGAACAGCTGGTGAAAAGAGTGTTGGAAAAGACACACACTCACCCCAAACTGCTGCCCTTCAGGTCCAGACACACACACACACACACCTGCTCTCTTTTTATGGAGTATTGCATTGTTAAAGCAGACTTATTATTACTTGCCGTACTGAAAATATTCACTCTATTGGTGCATCAAATAGTCAGCAAGTGGGTGGAAATAAGAAGTCGTAGATGCAGATCCTGATAACACAAATCAAAACGAGTAAAGAATAGTCAGTGTGGAGATGTACTGAACCTTCAGGGACCTTTATTTTATGCTAATTACAGACTGCAGGGGAGAGAGAGCGAGTAGATAATGTCTGACTCACGTGAACATGACAGCATATCCCACACATCCACTTTAAATACTGTGTAGAGTGTGTGAGCGAGCGTATGGATGAGCTGCGGTTGCCGTGGGGACGGTGGTCGGGGTGAACGGGGGGGAGAAGACGTCACGTCTGCTGCTCCACACGGCGCGTTTCTCCCCATCAATCCAAACGTCATCATATTCTGTCACATAAGCTCTTCCATTCACTCACTGGGTTTGTCTTTTCATTTTTTGATTTCGATTTAATGTCTTTTAGTTATATGCTTCAAGTAGTGGGAGGTAACAAACAGCACATCTGTACTGCTTATGTGCATAGATTTATTTTAGTTCCTGTTTTGATTCTTAAGTTCAACAGATTTTCAGAAAACTATCACAACGCTCACAAAGTCATGAAAATACTTCACCAGAGCAAAGAATAATGCTCTGGGCATAGACTTTATTTTTGTTTCTATCCAGCTGCAGGAGGATGGAAGTGAGAACAAATTTACGCTTTCTTAGAGAACGGTACTTGCTTTCAAAAACAGCTTTGCAGTGAGAATTGTCCAATCGGCAGATCATCTCCATGTTTAGACGCCATTTGGTGCTGTGAGAATTGCTAACCAGTGCCGAGGACGCCAGATGTTGAATGTGCAGGAGCTTCAGTCTGTCCTGTGGTTCCACACACTGCTCCCCTGCATGTCATCAGTCTCCGTGTCAACTGCTGATTTGTAGATTCCCTGTATGTTGTTGTCAAGATAATCTATAATTCCCCTCAGAACTTGATTCTTGTGTGCATCATTTTTCCTGTAACGTGTTTCTGAAGGAATGTGACGGCTTCAAGTGGGAAATGACACGTTTTCTCTCTCAGGTTGAACGGCCCCATTTTCCCCGACGACTCTCGGTCCGGTGTCACGACGGACTCCAAGTTCCTCTGGATCCAAGCGTCCCAGTTCACCAACGGCTGCTTTGTCGCACGGCTGTCTCGACAGGTGAGAAGCGTGAAGAGTGTGTGTGTGTGTGTGTGTGTGTGTGTGATTGCTTTGTGACGAGACCTTGCGGTAATGCTGAGGCTGCACTCTTTTACTGTTCGTCTGCTGGGAGGTCGGTTGGCTTGTTTAAACACACACACACACACACACACACACACACACACACACACATACTCCCCCCACCCATAAAACGTAAATATAGGAGGAAATTAGATGCTCCTCCTTTGATCCCCTGCAGCTCAAAATTCCCCCCCAATATAAACACACACACACACACACACCCAGGGGGACCATCCATAGCAACTTACATTACACTTTAAACCCATGGCTTTTTCACAGTTTTTGCCCGGGGAGCAATTAGGGGTTAGGTGTCTTGCTCAGGGACACTTCGACATGGAACACGGGGGCAGCCTGGAATGGCAGCACGCTCCACGCTGGCTCTGGGCGGACCGCGACACGGAGCTCTCCGGTGGAGGAATCTGCTTCTACTTCAACAACAGCTGGTGCAACGACGTAACGGTGATCCTAAAACACTGTTCTCCTGATCTGGAAACTTTCTTCATCAACTGCAAACCTCTGTATTCCCCCCGTGAGTTTGCTTCATTCATCCTGGTCGGTGTTTACATGCCGCCGGCGTGCAACGTGCACGAGGCACAGCGGACATACGGCGTGTGGAGCGGACCAACCCGGACTCTTTAGTTATTGTCCTCGGGGACTTTAACAAAGGTAATCTCACCTATGAACTTCCTAAGTACAGACAGTTTATTAAATGCCCACCAGAGAGGAGAACACGCTGGATCACTGTGCTATCAAACCACAGTAAGCAGGGCTTATCACTGGGACACTCTGACCACGTTATGGTCCATCTGATTCCTGCATACAGGCAGAAACTAAAGCTCTGCAAACCTGTGGTGAGGGAATTCAAGAAGTGGACCAGTGAGGCGCTGGAGGATCTTCGGGCGTGCTTTGCTGCACAGACTGGGATGTTTTCAGGACTGCTACTGACAGTCTGGATGAGTTCACAGAGGCTGTAACTTCCTACATCGGCTTCTGTGAGGACAGCTGTGTACCATCATGCACCAGGGTGAGTTACAACAACGACAAACCCTGGTTCACAGCGGAACTCAGAACACTACGCCTGCAGAAGGATCAGGCATTTAGGAGTGGGGACAAAGACTTGTACACAGAGGCAAAATACAAGTTTAGCAAGGCGGTGAGAGATGCTAAACAACTGTACTCTGAGAAACTCCAACAACAGTTCTCAGCAAGTGACTCTGCTTCGGTCTGGAGAGGCCTCACACACCTCACCAACTACAAACCAACAACCCCCCACTCCATGAATGACCTCCGCCTGGCAGACGAGCTCAATGAGTTCTACTGCAGATTGGAAAGACAATGTCCTGATCCCATCCCCCACAGCGCTGTGCTGACCAGCTGTCTCCGGTGTTCACTGACATCTTCAACGCCTCCCCAGAGACATGCCACGTACCAGCCTGCTTCCCCCCAAGGCTGCGTTCTTTCCCCTCTGCTCTTCTCCCTGTACACCAACAGCTGCACCTCCAGTCACCAGTCCGTCAAGCTCCTGAAGTTTGCGGATGACACCACCCTCATTGGACTGATCTCTGGTGGGGACGAGTCCGCCTACAGGTGGGAGTCTGACCATCTGGTGTCGTGGTGCAGCCAGAACAACCTGGAGCTCAACGCTCTAAAGACAGTGGAGATGGTTGTGGATTTCCGGCGGAACAGAACCCCACCTTCCCCCATCACCCTGTGTGACTCCCCCGTCACTATTGTGGATTCCTTCCGTTTCCTGGTCTCCATCATCACCCAGGACCTCAAGTGGGAGCTGAACATCAGCTCCATCACAAAGAAGGCTCAGCAGAGGTTGTTCTTCCTGAGGCAGCTGAAGAAATTCAACCTGCCAAAGACGATGATGGTCCACTTCTACACGGCCATCATGGAGTCCATCCTCTGCTCCTCCATCACCGTCTGGTACGCTGCAGCCACAGCCAAGGACAAGGGCCGGCTGCAGCGTGTCATCCGCTCTGCAGAGAGGCTGATCGGCTGCAATCTGCCGTCCCTGCAGGACTTGTTCGCTTCCAGGTCTCTGAAGCAGCTAAAAAGATCGCGGCCGACCCCTCCCACCCCGGACAAAAACTGTCTGTGGCCCTTCCATCTGGCAGGAGGCTGAGGTCCATCAGGACTAAGACCTCCCGCCACACCAACAGTTTCTTCCTGTCGGCAGTCGGGCTCATCAACAGAGCCGGTCCCCCACTGCCTGACTATAACATTCCACCGGTCACTCCCTTCACACTGCACATGTCACTTTAACTGTCATTTTTCACTCGTTACTTTGTTGCCACTCGTCACTTGTTCGATAGTGCACTTTATTTTTTTTATATTTTGTAACTTTTTAAATATTTTTAACTCTATTCTCTTATTTTATACTAACCCATAGCCTTATTCTACTAACCCATTGCATTAGCCTTTTATTTTATTACTTGTGCACTGCTGTCTTGTCTATTGTTACACTGTCTACTGCCACGCACCAACCGCCAAGACAAATTCCTTGTATGTTTGACATATTTTGGCAATAAATGTTTCCTGATCCTGATTCCTGATTCCTGATCGTCATCCAGCACCTTGGTTTGTCCCACAATTTGGTTTTACGACGGAGTGATACTCCAGTTAATCTCAGTCCCAACTAAAGTGAGATGGCGAACATGGCTAACGTTAAATCTGCTAACCCCCTGACCGTAGTTTGCATATAGCTCAAAGATAAGGGGCGGCTGGAACTATTAACAATTAACGCAGCCTCACCATCCGTATCATGTTCTGACAAGTTAGCAACGTGTCAATTCCGGCCTGTTACAGAAAAACAGTCTTTTCAAAAAAAACTTCCATCACTGCAGGAAACAACTCACAGGTTTGGCTGCAGAGGGACTTGATTAGGTTGAGGGAAAGATTGTGAAATATCTATTCAGTTGTAGGCAACAAATCTACTTCATACTAATAGATGTTTTAGCTTTAGTAAAGTTTGCAGTTTCGTTCAAAGCTACTAACTCCAAATGCTGGACGAGACCAAGCCTGAAACACCATGTGGCCTTTCCTCTGTCATTATGGCTCATCTCTACCGGCTGATATATTCATCCCCAGAGACCTGTAGTTTTACTGCGTGGCGTCCGTGCTGTAAATGTGCCCTTGGTTTTTAGGCGGATCCAACCAAGGTAGAGACCATCCACGATGTGCTGGCCAGGGCAGCGGCAAAGGGCCTCCTCGGCGGAATTCTTCCTGAACAATCAAAACCCGGTAAGAGGGGAAAAAGGAGGAAGAATGGCATCGCTTCAGCCGGCAGCAAACCCTCGTCCCCCTCGAGCCAAGAACGGCAGACGGGGAGCAATGCGGCGAATGGAGAAGATCCGGACGCAGCTTCAGAGCACAATGGAGAGAGAGGTGAATGTGGCGAGGAGGGAAAGGAGGGAGAGCGGGGTGGAAAATGTGGGAAGAAGAAGAAGTTGAAAGGAACCAAGCACAAGGCCAAGGGGCAAACCAAGGGGACAAACGAAGCCTCAAAGCAAAACCACAAGAGCCGCACGAAGAAATCAACAAAAACCAACGTCAACCAGTCACATGTCAAGAGGCAGAGACCCAGGAGAATACCTCGACTCACGCTATCCTTAATGTCCTCCTCAAAGTCCTCCAAACACCTGCATCCAATCACGGCCCTCGCGCACAAGCTGAGGAACGGTCCGACCATCAAATCCCGGCAGGCGGACTTAAGCGGCCCGTCCCCTGGCCGTCCCAAACCCACCGCGGCCTCCAAGCAGGTGCACGCAGGAAGCGGCGAGCACCACAGGGCGGAGGGAAGGCGGACGGAGGAAGCTGGACCAAAGGTCAAAGGAAAGGTGGCCAGGAGACCGAGTCAAGAGACTGTGTTGAAGCCCCCAGATTCTGTCCTGCCACCCATTTGTTCCCCGTCCCACGGCTCGGTGAGCACTAGCTCTCTCTGTCTCCATCTGTCCCGGACGTCCCTCTCTCAGGCTGGCCACACGTCCGCCTCGTCCTCCTCCGTCGACCTTCCCAGGTTATAGAGAAGATTCCACGTTCCCCGATGCTGTTATACATGAAATGATCTGCATGTTCTGCACGATAATTACAAGTAATATTACAACTAGAAAATGCATTTCCTGCTGAAAATGCGTTGGAATGCAAAAAGCTGAAATTAATTTTAAAAAATAGCTGAAATTACAAGTTGAAGGGAATTTGAATACATTTGCTGAAATTACAGATATTAGAAAAGCTGAAATTAATTTGAAATAGCTGAAAATACAGAAATGGGAGAAGCTGCATGGAATTTCAATAGATTTGCTGAAAAAGCAGAAATGAAAACAGTTGAAATAAATGTGAAATATTGCAAAAGAAATACAGAAATAAATATTAAAACATTGCTGTTAATACAGGCATAAGAAAAGCTGAAATTATTTTAAAGAACTGCTGAAAATACAGGAAGTGGGGAAGCTGAATTTCAATAGAATTTCTAAAAAATACAGAAGTTGCTGGAGCTTAAATGAATAAAAAAAAATACAGAAATAACAAAAGCTGAGATAAAAAGAGGTTTTAAATTGTTTGTAGTAATACTAATAGTAGTATAGTTGTAATTGTGGTATTAGTAGTACTAGCAGTAGAAGTCGGTTTCGTATAAATAGCAGTAGAAACAGCTGTAATACCAATACTATTAGCCATAGTAGTATTTGCAATAACATTAGTAGTAGTTGTAGTATTAATAGCAGTAGAAATACTAGTAGTATGGTAGTAGAAGTATCAGTTGTAGTACTACTAGAAGTACTAGTAATATTCTTAGTGGTTGTAGTGGTATTTGAAAGAGCAATACGTATTTCAACGAAACCGCTTCATTCTGAGCTTCATGGTTAAGGTACAGATAATCATTGAGGCTTTTATTTTGAAATGATGGAATTGGGTGAGGGGGGTTGGGAGACAGAATGTTTGTTATTCAAACTAAGAAGTTATTAATTGATAGGCCTCATCACAAACATTACAGTAAGAATTGGGGTGGGGGGGTGTAGATAGAGAGAGGGAGGGTGAGAGGGTGAGGAAGGGAGGGGTGGTGAGGAAGACATAGAGGGAGAGAGAGAGAGAGGAGGAGAAATAGACAGACTGACTGAGTGATTAACAGTGAGCAGAGGTCAGAGGTCAGGGGGGAGGGGGGGCGAGTGTCTTTATCATATTGGTCTGTTGACAGAAAGCATAGCTGCGTCATGTGACTCCACTAATCAGGTCATAGGAGCAGCTGTGAGTCACATTCAGAGATACTGCAGCGTGTGTGAGCGAGTAACCACAGTAACGGCGCTCCTGTGCTCATTAACGAGCTGCTGCAAAGGGCAGAGACAGGACAGCGAGTTACACAGAATCCACACCTCAAACAAATGACAACCAGCGCAAAACTATAACAGCTATCTAAAAAATAAGACGTTGTTGCGAGACCCAAGACTCTACGGAACGCATCGATGTGTTTTTTATGTCTGGCCTGTCACGGTGTGGTGCCCTTCCTGTCGTATTTTGTAGTTTTCTGCCACTCGTGTCCTCGGGTAACTTCACTTCCTGCCTTGTCCCGTCATCCCCTGTGATCGTCGGATTGTTTCCACCTGTGTCCAATCACCTGCACCTCCCTCGTGTATTTAAGCAGTGTGTGTTGTTGGTCACTTGTGGCGTCATTGTCCTTTGTCACGGATGTCCCTGTATATCGTCTGGATGTTCCGCCGTCCTGCCTGCCTCGTTTCCTGCGGTTCATGTGTGTGTTTTTGCCCGTTGGCCTTTTACTTTGTGAAGTTTTTTGACTATTAAAGTCTTTTTTTGTTAACGTCTGCGTTTGAGTCCTGCCTTCCTACCCAACCCTGACATGGTCGGTAATAAATACGGCTCCTGACGCAGTTGACAAAACGTGTACTTTCTGGATTTTTTGAGAAATATGTCAGCAGATTTGTATTGGAGCCTATGGGGCTTTTGGCAGAGGTTGTGTCACTCTAACACTCCTTAAGCCAAAACTAAAGAACTCTGGGATTCTATGAACACATTATCCAATCAGCACAACCATGCCATCATTAATCCAGAGAAATGAAGCCTCAAAAGTGTATACTTTGGCTGCAAGGACAGAAGTTCCATTTTTTTTTTAACCAGATTCTGACGCTGCTCCACACTCTAGCCCTCAAGGTTTTACTCTAAGAAACGCAATATGTGGGGTCCCCAGGATGGATATGCTATAGTAAAGGGACACCCCCCTATATTCCATTATTTATGTATTGGATTTTCTAATTATTTGTTGATTAAACTTGCCTAGGTTCTTTTGCAAAGCAATAGTATGTATATGTGTTGGTAAGTGAACAGGCACTGAGGTCACCTAAGGGTCCTTGTTTAGAGACAACGGAGAGATGTTTTCGCACGCTTGGAAAAAAGTAGATAAGAGCGGAAAAAGAGTGTACCTGTAACTTGGCGCTGATGCGCACTTCTTACCTGTGTTCACGGAGGAATAAAGAGTTTCTTAAACTAAGGCACGGCTGGGTGTCACGAATGTCCATGTGTGCTACAAATACACTCATGTAAAACTCAGAAAAGGAGCGAAGAACTAGTGAAACATAATCAGTGATTATGAAAAAAGTAGAATAGATATCAACAAGCAGTTTTTTTGTGTCAACATTTGAAAGTTGAAATGGTTTCTGTTTCTGATTGCCGAAGCTGAAGAATCTGAAAGTTGAAGAGGATTTGAAAAACGGTCTCCATTGGAAAACCATGTTAAAATATTAATGACTATTGATTTATATAAATTCAAGCTTAAGAGCCAGAAAGCTGAAAAGTCATAGCACCCCTCCCGGGAAAGAGCTGAATATGTTTATATTTGAATGGTTTTAATAGCTGAACGTGTGAAGGAGTTGAGAGGTGGCGCGGAAGAAATAGAAGAAGAAGAAGATGATGTCGGAAGATTCAAAGAACAATACTTGGAATGATTAATGCATTCCAAAAATAAATATATTTCTAATGGTATTATGCGTGGTCATTTCTTTGTCTCTGGTATGGTTCTCTCTTTTTGCTGAGGGGACCATAGTCTAAATTATTGCATAATTTTAATTCCCCTTTAAAACATGATGTATTAGTTGTATTGGATTCGGATGGCATGACGTATTGTATCCACTGGTACTGTGATAGTATTTTGAAATACTGGAGATAAGATTTTAAAATATTCAGTCAAGGAGAGAATCTATAGAAAATATCAACTCCTCCCCACCCCAATAATGTTACTAAAGTCCCTTTTTAAGACTCACAACTTAAAGATTTCTTTGGAGAGTTGTGATAGGCATGTGTACATTAAACCAGTAATTCCAAACCTGTATATCAGGAGCAAGATAAATCTGAGAGGTCAAACAATGACTAAAAAAAGTAAAGGAAAGAAATACTGTCCCAAAATAATTATCCTGTTATTGAGGGTTTATTTCTAATTTTTTGACTTTTTTTTTCCTGAAATAATGTGTTCTGTCATCTTTGCAATACAATATAACACAATATAGAGTAAAACAATCTGAGAGGGATGAGAGAAAACCCCTCGGGGCCTCCAGCTGGCAGAAAGTAACCTCATCAAATATCTATGAGACACACAAACATGAGCTACAGCGTCGATACACAAACACACAGCGTTCCGTTTTATTATGCTGTTTATTCTCACAATTGATTACATTGACAAAGTGTACAAACAGGTGAACAGCAAACAGGAGCTGACGCATCCTTCTGTGGGAAAGGTGTGCGCTTGTTGTCGTTTAAGCAAGTGAGCTTGACGGAGACGCCGGAAGTCCAATATTGTTACCGCCATCGCCATCTTCCACCGCTCGACTTCCATCGACCCGCAAAGACCAGCGGCGGACTCCCGGCTCTCAGTACACTTTACACGGCGGAGATGAATTCCTTTATCCGCCTATTTCCTTGCGATAAGGAGCTCGTTGTAGCGCTGTGAGTAAAACGGGAACTGAGACAATGACACGGCGTCGGGAGACGTTCGTTGCCCCAACTAATAAAATCAGTATATACCTTTATAAAATAGAATAAATAAAATAAAAAATATTTCTGTTCAGTACATACAGTCGCTCTTTCAACCATCCAACGGCATGCGAGGCTGTTCACGACTTTCCATTTTCTCGAGATCAAAAGAATGCATAGATAATTGCTCAGTTAAATTCAGCATAAAACGGAATCGACAACTGTGAAACTTTCCAATCATCTCTCCTGGTTTCATTATTCGCTCTGGCATTTTTTCTTATCTACAACAATGTAACGTTATAATCACTATTTTACACTTTGGCCATTTGGTGAGTAATCAAAAGGAAGGCATTTCATTACAAGAAAATAACGAGACATTTAAAAATGAAAAGATAGCTTATAATAATGATTAATGCCAAATGTTACAATAGATTTGACGTTTTGTACACAAACATTTTGAGTAATCTGGTTCACATTTCGTCATCCTGGGCTGAATGTCCATGACTCTCCTGGTTATCTGCACTGCAGGTTAACGGGTCCAAAGCTCGGCACGGGTTGAAACTGCTCCTACGCCGTCAAGCTCCACTTCATCACATTCAGTTTTGAATAAAGGTGGTTTTAAGTATAAATGACTATATGTTTATTTCCTTTAGATCTTGCAGACCTTTGATTTTAGCGGCAAAAATGTGAAAACTGTTGCGAGCAGATTTTCATCAATTCGCTGGCGAGTTATGTGGCTGATTAAGCTAACGCTAAGTCCACAAGTCTGTTGGAAACACTCGTTAAAGGCGCCTAAAGCTTTTGTGTGAGGGGTTTTCGTAGAGAGGACGTCGCATGTGCACAGACTGTAAAACCCTCAGAGGCAAATTTCTATTTTACAGTTTTGGGCGACGGTCGGGCAATGATGATGAAGGAGCTTTTATTGCACTATTTGGAGGCGTTGAAGTGGGATATCTTATTGTGAAAGGCCAGAATTGGGGTCTTGGATATGGCGACAGCATTGATGGTCATTTTGGTGACCCTTTAACCTCTTTAGGGCAATAAGAGCGCACGGCTAATTCCCCGGCGTTAGCGTCCTTTTACCGACTCTGGTTGAGACAATTTTAACTTCCACAATTAAAACGGTATTTGGCTGAAAAGGTAAGGAGCGAACCTTTAACCTTAAACACCGCGAATCACCTGAAAACATTTCATGATCATTTTTTATCAATACTTTTACTAGAACATTAGCTGGGTGTAAACTTCCTCAAATCCAGCAGAGCGCTGAGATAAAGATATGCTTTCCTTTTTTAACCCATGAATATAGCTGACCAGCTGCAGCAAACTATTCGTGCGACGTGATATCCATTGCAGTTTACTTTAGATCAGAACACCTTTTGAAAATGTTATTAGATTTGTAAAATTGATATAAAAAAAAAGAAAAGCCTTGCTACAGACCAGCAATCCTAAAGCCTGACAGACGGGCCGGTGCAGCTAACGGCCGGTTGTCCTAGCTTAGCATCAGTCTTCTGCCTCACATTCAAAGAGAACTGCCTAAAGGTAGAACATGCCTCTATGATGTTAGTTGTAATAAACTTTGATAGTCATTACCGGGCATCCGGCCTGGTCGGATATGCGATGATGAAGAGCTAGTTGCAGCGGTACAGTGAGAAAGAGGCCATGAGGACAACAAACAGGCGTCGACCTGGGAGAGTCCTGTTATGCTAAGTGGACATGAAGTCTCTGAGGACATACATACTGAAGTCAGTCCGTCCCTGCGGCTCCTTCTCGGTTATGGCTATCGGCTATCGTTTTCCCACACGGCCAACGAAAGAAAGACAGAAGGACAACGGTAAACAGGAGGCGCATGCAGGATGTTTCGGGTGAACGGTCACCGCTCGTTTGGACCCTCCACGCCGACCCTCGCACAGCTTACGAGAAACAAGAGAGACACGGACAAACAACAACTTGGCTTCAGATTTCTAATCCTCCTGTAAGCAGCAGCAGTGTGTTTATATTCACTTTGATACGAAACGATCATGCAGGATCGGGTTAGTGTGTGCGGACTGACCACCTAATATTTCCTTCTTTAGCTCGTTAAGAATGCGTCCTTCCATCCGCCAACGCGTTATAGTCCACAGGGGGAACAGCCACTACAGACAGGACAACCGGGGGGTGACGTGGGGGGCGTGGCCAGGTGTGCGAGGTCATGCTGGCAGCACGGACACGAATACAATAAGAGCACAATGAGTCTGCTGTGCTGAGAGCAGCATTTCCTATTCCCTCCTAGTTCCTCCTCTCATCACCTCCCTCCTAGTTCCTCCTCTCATCACCTCCCTCCTCTGCACTGAGGGGGGCTGAGAGTCACGTCTATGTACACGTCTACGACATCGCGTGTTTCTCCGTGGTTGTTCCTTCTCGATGTGGATTAAAGTCTTTATTCATCTCGTATTTCGCCGGAAAAATTTGAATTTCGCCCCCGGAGCCGACAAACTCTTCAGGCAAAATTCCAATTTTAGTTCAGAGAAAGCAAAGGCGTTTCCACAAACCCTCCCCCCCCCCCGTGGTCGGCTGCGTCTTCACTGGGGTCTGGCGGTGGCGATGGGTTTCGGGGGCGGTCGTGCGACTTGTCACCATGGCAACTCTGGGTTCTGGCATGCGGGCGTTACTGCGGCAGCTCGCCGACGGGCCTCTTCTGTTTGAGGGTGTCGATGAGGGACAGCACGCCTCTCTTCACGCTGGTCGATACCCGACGCGACACCGAGTCAGCGGGGGGCAGCGAGCCGCAGGCCTTCTGGGAGGGGGGCCGGGCCACCAAGCACTTCTGGTACCGCAGCTGAAAGAGAGACGTGGCGCAGGTGATGCAGAGCTACAGCTGTGGACACCGTGGGAGAGACCGGCGCTCAATAGTAACGACTGGTGATTCCTGTCAACGTGAATCAGTGTCGCTGTGCGCGTGTGTGTGTGTGTGTGTGTGTGTGTGTGTGTGTGCGTCCATGAATCCAGCGTGACGTGTGATCAATAGACCGGCCTGCAGTCCACTAATCCTGAGACTCCCCCCACAGCAGAGGAGTACATACTGGTAGGTTGCATTACAGCAGAGACGCATTCTGTGATGGGATTATGGACGCGCAGAATAAAAAAATAAGGATTTTATTACAGTGAATCACAATAAGTACTGACGGCCACTCTAAAACGCCTCCTGTAATGCAGCAGACTTGATCCATAACTGTACTGGAAGACTTACTATATAGGAGGTGCGCTCACACCAGCAGAGCTTTTACACCCCATCACAGCCTGAGGAGGACACGCCATCCGTCAGCACGGACAAACACTCCACCACCACCACCCAAATGTAACCTCGTTCCATGCACCCTCATACAAAGTCATGCTCTTATTTCCCTCATAAGATTACAATTTATTCCAAACATTAGCTTTTGAATTATGAAGAGAAGATGGATTGGTTTGTTATTCATGATTTGCTCCTTTGTTTGGTTTTCACGGGAGTAATGCGTCGGAGATGAATCTTTTTTTGAATATGGAAAAACTCCCCACCAGTACAGCATGAACCTCTTAAAGTGGGAATAGCTTCGGGACAAAACGCCCCGTTATGTGGACGTGGGGAGGTGCAGCACGTTGCCGAGGGCCGTGGGCACCGGAGAGCTCCGTTACCCCGACGGGACAAAGAGCATCAAGAAAGTTCACATTAACAACTAATGGGACGTTATCACCCATGTAGATGCAAACCATGGCTTCTGATTGGAACTTAATGTCACCTGGTCGACTGTGTGTGTGTGTTTATGTTGTCAAGGAGGTTCAATAAGACTTGTGTGTTACTCAAAATCTTTTTTTAAAGCCGTTCATTCTTGGCATTTGTTTATTTTGATAATTTTCATCACCAAATTCAGTGTCATGCTCCCTCATCATATCCATGCAGTGGATTGGCTGCGTGTATTCAGTGACTCACCATGCAAGCCGCCTGCACAGCCTCCGACACATTCCCGGCATTGGGCTCGCACCAGAAGACGTGGCAGTCGAAGCGATGGCCGCCGGCGTCCATGACGAAGGCGAAGGTGTGCACGTTCCGCCCGACGCCCATGAAAGACAGGAATCGGACGCGACACTCGACCAGCACGTCCTCTTCGTTCTGGTGATTGATCAAGAGTCGTGGAAATGCAGATTGTGATGTCACTGGAAAGGACCTCATGGGAACCTACTCACAGGCATACAGATGTTACACATGTTCATACAGGGGAGTCGCCCAGTACGTCTGTAGCCTTCTGATAAACAGGTCCACCGGAGCATATGGCCGGCGTGCGCCTTGATGTTCAATCATTGGAATGTCAAAAGGGCGTTTTATGTCATCTGCACGGTCGGACGCCTTTAACACTTTAAATGTGTCCCATTGTTCTGGGTGGCTGGGTTCTATATTCACGGTGATGGTATAATTGGAATCTTTGCTTAGTCGGACTCGGATCTTTCGGGGGGAGGTGCTATTATCCCAATATACATGGCAGTGAATAAATGGAATCATTGGCCGAAAGCATATCGTCATATCCGGTACGATAGGTGGCGCTGTTTTCATTACAACTAGTTGTGATACAGCCATTTCCGCTTGACCTCTTCACCACTACCAACAACAACCAACAACAACATCAACATTAGGAGAAAGATGGCGAGCGGAGAGCGAGGTGAAGCTACGTCCCTCTACTGTCTGTGCATGATGTTAATAGGAGCACAGCGGATGCGAATGGCGCTATTGGCTGATTTGATAACAGAGAGAAGACGCCGTCGGGATCTCAAGCGTGCGCAAAGACGCAAAGTCCAGTTCCTCATCCGATTCACCGTTACATGCCGCAATAGTAGAACTATCGACTGGATTGGATGGAGTTATCCAGGGGTGTTAGTCGGATCGTAGTCGGACCGCACGTAGTCGGACAAAGGTGTTTACATGAAACGGATCATTCCATGACTGAGCCAGTTATTGGAATCCATGTAACCACGCTGAGTGTCAGTAAAGAAGCCCAGAGAGGCGCAGTCGACAGTAATGTGAGAGTAGCAGATACAATTTAAAACGTGGTGACTGTTGAAGGAAATAGACTCAACCGCGTGTTCCGTACCAGGCGTCATAAAGCATGTCGATCACTCAAAGGTGACCAACGCTCACGGGCCATGTAGAAATATTATCTTAGTCTGTAGCAAGTAAAGGCAGGTTCTCCAACTCCACAGAGAGACATGATTGATAACAACCTGGAAAGGAAAGTTCATTTAGAGAATAGACTGTAAATGAGATCCCTTCTGTCCACTAGGACGGCGAGAGCCATATACGTTGAACTTGCAAGACACCGGCCCACAAACCAATGGGATGTCCCGCCGACTGCGTCCTCTCATCTACATCTTTACGGTCTTTCTTGTCTAAGGAGTTGTTGGATTTATCCCGTTTCATCTGGCCGGTTCAGTCTCACCTGGTCTTTGCTGATGGTGACCGTAGCGTCGGCCACGTTGAGGGCCACGGGCGTCCAGTCCTCTCTGCTGGACGAGCCGATCAGACTGTCTATAGCCCCGTTAAGGATATCCATGCCTGGAGCAGAGCATGTTTCAACAAAACAAAATCAGAAACATTAAAATCCTACCTAAAGTCAGACGGCATCACGTCTCACCACAGCAGCAGGTGTGTGTCGGACTAACCTATTGGTCTCGCCACGGGCAGCATCCCGAGGTAGAGCACCTGAAATTTCTGGACCAGCTCCGTCTTTGGTGTGGGGAACTCTGCTGGGAGAAGCACGCGTTGAAATACATGCCAACAACCCACAATGCACCTCTGCAGAGGTCCTTCTGGCTCTTGTTCTTGTTTGGTTTAGTGCAACAAATTCTTTGTGCGTTGTCTGACATGTTGTCGTGAAGAGCGGAATGTCACGGAAAAGAAAATATTGCATTTTCGGAGCGGATCGCGTGGCTTTGCTTCCATCACTGTGGCCTCGGCAGAGCGAGCGCCCTCAGGGCCGGCGGGCCCCGACTGACCGTAGAGAAATGACTCAGCCAATCATTCTTCTCCCCGACAAGAGTGGCGGCGAGCCCGCGGGGGAGAGGGGTGGTGAGCGATGACGGGGAGCTCACTGAGAGGACACCGTGGGTCCACAAATCAGCAGCGCCAACGGGACGTTCAGTGCGGTTTTACCGACGACGTCTCCGGTCTCGCTACTGAAGCTTCTCTGCGCGTCTGAGGTGATTGAACAGCGTCTCACATGCATGACCACTAACGCCCGCCATGGCTAATGGTTCCGTGGAGGGAGCGGAATGCATTGCACACGTCTGTCGGGCTTGAATTGACACGAGTGGAGGCCGAGGTGGTTCGTATGTGACGACCGCTCAGTGCACGGATCCTTTACGAGGCGAGAGATAAACGACACGCCCAGGCGCGCTCACAGCCCCGTTAGCCCGGCTAGCTTCTCTACGGCATCGAGAGAGGAAAGGAGCGCTGTGATTGGCTGCCCACCTTGTAAAGGGAGATCTAGTCCCGCCTGCATCCTGTCCTGCAGAGAGCCCGCCATCGCTTTGGCGTTCTTTCGCTCCGTCATTATCTGGAGGAGAGACAAGCGGACACGGTTACAGAAGGGTGAGGACACGGCGGCAGAGACGTGGGGGGAGGGAAAACCCTCGAGCGGTTTCTCCACGGATACCGGCATGTCTTTTATTCTTTTTAAGAAAAAACGATTTTCAGGGACACACTATGTTCATAAACAAACTATATTATATAATATAAAATATATTAGTTTTGGAATTGTTAATTGTAAAAATTGTTATTACTTAATTATCAGGATTTTTCAAATAACATTATTTCTTAATAGTATTATTGACATTATCAATATTGTTACTAATATTATTAGAAAATGTATAATAATAATAATGAACTGAATAAATGTTATTTATCCTCACCCGGGAGCAGATCTCGTGCAGGCTGGTGGCGATGGCTTTGGCCGGCGTGTCACAGCGGAACACATGACATTTCAGGATCCTGGTGTTTTTGTCCCGCGCCACATATGCAAAGTCCCTGAGACAGAGAGGACAGCACCGGGTCAGCGAAGACGGACGGACAGAGGGAGAAAAGGCCCCACCACGGGGCCGGGGGTCAAACTACTAATCTGACAGACGGCCCTTGCAGACGGATGAGGGATGAGCTGACCTTTATCCGTCTGATGAATACAGGACACACACACACACACACACGTCGATGGACCGCTGAGACCAATAAAGCAGCGTGATGTAAGAGGGAGTCAAGTGAGTGACAGCGGGGGAGAACTTCCCCCTGAGCCCCGTGGAGAAAAACTATCTACGAGGCCGAACGGACGGAATGAGAACAGAGGGAGAGGAATGGAGGCGTGACAAATGAAACCAGCGCGCACACACACACACACACGCACACACAGACTCGCGTTCTGTGTGCATACACACACACAAAAATGATTGTAGACAGAGGAGGTCACCTTTCACTTCCCACACCTGCATGCACAACGCAGCAGGAGACGAGAACCACGAGACACGGAGGAAATGAAACAATAAGGGGTGACGGGGAGGATGGAGGGACGATATCAGGAGGAGGAATGTGTTTACCTCTCTCTGTGTCCAAGGAAGCCAGGGAGGAAATAAAGCCAGTTAGTGGAAATAAAAAAAGAGAGGGGAGAAAAGGGATCTCACACAAGTCACACAAGTTACACACAAGTTACACACTTTGTTCGGTCCTGAGACTATTTCCCAAGTAATCAAGCGTTGACGTGCAGTGCAGAAGAGCAGCAGTGCATTTTTAGGTACTTGATATTTTTTATAAATATAAAAAGAAAAAAAACTATAAGGCCACAACGTGCAGAATAAAACAGAAAAGTCAGAGGAAAAGAGAGGACTATGTCCTATCGTCATGCCGACGCCCCTGAAAACGTGAAGGTGGCCGTGAGAATCTGTTATGTCTCGATAACGAGTTTCGTGGCACATGGGTAGAGAGGATACGGTTACTACGCCGACATCACCACTTTGAGTGTGCGCGGGGGAATAAAAAAAAAGAAGGCAATCAAGCGGTTAACAAAAATAGAAAAATAAAAACAGTTTCTGCATGTCTTGCATGCTGCATTCAGCCCTGCAGCTCCTCAAACATCAACTCCAGACCCGTGACCCTCTCTCTAATCAGACGGCTGCAGCTCTCCAACTGCTCCTTCATGACAAAAGCTGAACAAAAGCAGTCGGGATTCTAGAAAAGACCTCAGATCAAAGTGCAAAGATACTCACAGTGTTAATGGCGATCTACTCCTCGGTCATACCGGCACTCCTCAACCTGTCCTGCTCCACGCCCAGAGAGCACTAAGCATACCTTCCCCCTCTGGCAGCTGCCTCCCCCTCTCTCCCCTGCCGACCCCCCTCCCTTCGCCTCCCGCTCCGCCTCCCTCTGCTGCATCCGAAGGTACTCCCAGCGCTCCCACGCTGCTGCTACATGTACGCTGGAAATGTCCCTTTTATCTGATCTTGTAAATATACTGTAACACGCAACGTTTCACACACGTGTGTGTGTGTGAGAGAGAGAGACAGAATGCTGCAGTTCTGCCCGGGCCAAGAGCTTTGAGCATTGCCTCGTGTGTGTGTGTGTGTGTGTGTGTGTGTGTGTGTGTGTGCACGTGCCAGCTCCATTATACAGCAGCGACTGACCGCTCCTGTCCTGCCGGCTCCTCTGATCAACCAACATGTCAATCGGTCTCTGAATTGGCGAGGTCACAAACAGAAAGTCCCCTCGTCGTCCCCTTTGTCCTGACCAATCTCGTCTTCATCATCCATCACCTACGCCGTCACGCTGACCCTTTCATTTCTGCTGAGCGACGTGCCATCGGCTCCATTTTGAATAAGTGACTAATCATTGAAGTGCTTGAAAACAAACACAAAGCCGAAATACGCCCTGAGCGGCGGGGACACACAGGGGAGGTGCTAGCGAGGGCTTCTGGGTAACTTGATAACTGATCCATCATGGGGGCAGGCAATAGGGGGGGAAATCGTTAAAAAAAAAGGTGGTTGCCACGGAGACTGACCTGCCGTTGTCCCGGCCGACACCCCACACACGGATGCTTGCGATTGGCTGAGAGTGGAGCAGGCCGCGGTCCATGGGGTCAACCAGGTTCAACATGTTGTTCTCCAGCACCAGGTACATGTCCTTCCCCTGCAGACACACACACACACACACACACACACACACGTTAATTCCTGCAGCTCAAGGCACAGAGAGAACAGCCATTTACAAAGTGCTTTTTCTTATACTTCCTCGGCTGCCCCTCACCTCTCCCCAGATGCCGACGGTGTCTCGGATGTCATTCTTGCAGTAGGACAGCTGCCGGATGCAGTTATTCACGGCGACGCTGCTCTTTCCGGGAGCCAAGTCGTCCTCCGCCATCTCCACCCACCCCAGAGAGCGCACGGCGAAGCACTGAGGACACAGCGGGCTGCCGTGTTAGCGTGTTTCCTCCACGTGACAGAGCTCACACACACACACCTTTCTGCAGGCCGACCAGCTTCAAGCTAAATCATTCAAACTCCACAAAGCACGTCGATGGACGGGAAGACACGTTTAGAGGAGCGAGACACACCCATCCGTCCTCGATCACTTGATCTCAGTGGTCAGTACTTTGCAGACTACGGAGCGGTCAGTCTAACACAGCAGGGATGTAGTCACACCGTGTCTCACACGCAATATAAAAAGGACACGAGAAGACCCACAATGCTCCTGTCTGAAGCACAGAGCCGTGTCACAGATGCAGACTCTGAAGATCCAGCGGTTCCCTCTGAACGGCGTTACTGCTGATTGAACCCGTTCTGCGGTAGTGAAATAGCGCCCGTGTGCACTCCATCGGTCTCTCCGCTCACGACAGAGAGGTTGCGTGTGCTACCGATCAGGCCTGCGTTTGTCTGCTATGTGAATGGGAGCTGTGACGTTCCAGAGGTGATCTGGGGTTCTTGGCCCTCGCCACTTGGGGGCAGCATCGTTTAACGCCTCAGCTTCACTCGGACGAGAGCGCAGCCTCGATGACGTAAACACCAGCAGTAAACAAAACAGGCCCGGGACATAAACAGACAGAACATCATCCCGCAGGCTGCGGCGTCCCGGGAATGTCGATTGTGCCGCGCGGTACTTAAGAGCCGGATTAGATGACCGAAGACGACCGCAGGAGATCACAACATTGGTGTTCGGCTGCAACCTTAAATTCAACACAAAGAAGTCCAATACAAAAGGCTGCTTCTTTGAAACGAGTAGTTGAAATAAGTAGCAGTTGAAGAAAATATATATATATTTTAGAAAGGGGAACTGTGTTCAAACCAAACCGGAGAACGAGGACTTGATCCGTCTTGTGTCTGAAATGCATGCGCGCTTCGTGCGGGCTCTTACTTTTGTCTCTGGGTCTCTGTTAGCGCTGCTGGACTGCTCGTCTTCCACTGCTGGACGGTTCCTGCATACAATAGAAATAGTCACACAATGTGCTCCCTGTTGTCTCTTCCAGGGAGAATTTTAAGAGGGTTTTTCCATGACGAGTGTTCCTGCCTGGATTACATTGAACAGGACACATTTCCCCAAGTAGAACATCCTGCTTCGCCTGACGCTGTTGAGAGTAACTGTGAGACACTTGCATTTTTCCTCTGCTCGCGCGTGTGTGTGTGTGTGTGTGTGTGTGTGTCTGCAGGCGTTTCACCTTAGCTTGAGTGATGCGTAGCGAAGCGTCGCGCCCTCAAACTCCTTCAGACTGGGGTCGGGGTTCACCGTGGCCGCTTGCAGGTCCTGGCGTGTACAGGTGACATTATCAGCATCAAACACAAGCCCCCCCACCTCCTTAAATCCCCCCGTCACACACGTAACCTGCAATACGCCGGCTTAAGGCGGGTCCCACGTGATGCAACAGCTGCACACAGATGAGCTCAATGTGCTTCTGATGGAACTATAGCGCTGCCGTCCCAACACCCGCATGTACGACTCCCAGGTTACATGGAGAGCGAGAGCGCACACAAAGCCGGCATTCAATGTTCTGACCACGCGCAGCGCGTGTCATCCAGCATGCACCGTGGCGCGGGAACAGCCTCGTGTGCATGGGGGGCATGCTGCATGGGGGGGGGGGGGAGGGTTCAGTCACGCCTGCGCGAGGCGAAAGACGGCAACGGTTCGTGGGCGAGTGAAGAGGGACACCCTTTGTGTGTGTGTGTGTGTGTGTGTGTGTGTGTGTGTGTGTGTGTGTGCGTTCGGGTCGATCAGCCGCACATGCTCCGTACACGAGAGGGGTGAGTTTGCGGCACCGCGCGGCGCGTGCGTTGTACTTGCCTTCCACACCTCACTATCAATCTTTCCGCCAAAATCACTCCACACCCGTTTCTACACGGCAGCGTTCAAACACACCCATGGTGGCGGTGGGGGGGGGGGATAAGAAAGAGAAGAAGGGGATGTTGAGATGAGACGCTGTCCGTCAAACTGCTTCCCGCTGCTGACGGTGGAAGGTGAACAGCGCACGCAAACGGCCCCCGTTTGACTCCAACCCCTCGTCTCTTACTTTGTTCTATCCAATAACAAGGCAACGATCTTTTTTGGGGGGGGGGTGAAAATGATGCAAATAATAATAATAATAATAGTGATAATTTCTATGCAGTTTGCGAGATAGAAAGTCTCATTATGTACAGATTTTGTGTAACAGCTGCTGATGAATGTACACCAACCGAACAGAAACACGTCCCTGAGCAAACTCTCTCCTCGCTGCTCTGTATGTGACACAAATAAACAGGGAAGTACTTTCCGTCTGTAACAAACACAATTCACGCACAGGAAAAAACGACATCAGGCCCGTCGGGGCGACGAGAGAGAGAACCGCAGCGCAGCGGAAAAGGACCATACCTTGTCCTCGTCCTCGAGAAGCAGGGAGTGGCACTCGGGATCGGGCATCCCCTGCAGGGGTGAGGAGCGGGGCTGGGGAGGGGACAGAGAGGGAGCCAGGGAGTGATGAAGGCAGATCACATCATGTGCAGGCCAGAATGACATTTTTGGCAACCATCTATCTGTCAACATCCGTCCATTCCCCCTGGATGTCTTATGGACACCTCCCTGCGGCCTCGCAGGTCTCCCCTCCGTCTTTCTTGCACCGGCGACTGGCCCGGCTGCCTGCGTGCCCTCGTCTCCCTCCTCCCGGTGGTCTGAGTGTGCGGTGAAAGCGCCGGCGGGACTCACAAAGTAGCAGCTGTTGACGAAGCCGCACGTGGCGAGGGCGGGTTCGTGAGCGGAGAGCGGCTCCGCCGAGCTGTCGGAGGTGGTGCTGCCCGAGCGGGTCGAGCCCCTGAAGAAGACCTCTGCCTGGCACGCCTGCAAGTGCGAACACACACAAACACACACACAAACACACACAGTGGATTCAGGAGGACTGTAATTTGTTTCAGCAAAGTGGCGACCCGAGCGTGGTGGTGCATCGAGTCCCTTTGGGCACCCGGAGCAGCCGGTGGTTCCCGTCCCTCACCTCGTGGTCCGGGGTGGGCGAGGGGCTGAGGGAGCCCGGGGAGTGCTTGCGTGACGCGGAGGCCGCTTGCTCGCCCGGCGCCGGGGGCTCGGCCCGCCCCGGGGGTCCCGCGCTGGCCGCGGGTCTCTCCCATTGGGTGGTGCCAGTGGGGATGTGCCAGTAGTAGACGCCGGCCATGTCCGTGATCTTCTTCCATCCCGGCGGGAGGTCCGTGTCCGTCTGGAACGACTGCTCGCTCCAGATATCTGGGGGGGGGGAAAGTCATAGACCTCTTGGGTACTTGTCTTACAAGTGCGCACAGACCCACACACACACACACACACACACGCTGGACAAGATCAACAGCTGACTGGGGTTACCAGTATCGGCTGCAGCGGTCATTCAGTCTCAACAAAATCAGAAAACTAAAAAGGGACCAACACATTTGTGCCATTTTGTTTTCCGGATCAAGAAAACAGGCCTCCAGTAGTATAAGTCGCCTCTGAAAATTCACCCTGCTCTCAATTTGACTTGTTCACTTATGAGCGTTACACACACACGTCAAAGCATCAGTGTTGCAAACGCAATTTATTCTGCATATCCCTCAAAAAAAAGGTATTAACAAAACACAAACTGCAATAAAAAATACCTGCACTGCACTGTTATTTAAATTCTAAACTTCCCTTTTCTAACACAACGAATCGGCAGCATAGGAGGAAGACGGCCGTTGCCATCATCTATTTGACAGTAATGGAATGTGACGAAAACACACACACACACACACACACACACACACACACACACAGATTATTAGATCCCTGCTTCTTCTCTCACTCGTGTACTAAATGTCATCTCATCTGAAGGTTGCAGTTTCCTGGCAGTCGAGCTGGATGAAGTACACACACACACACACACACACACACACACACACACACAGAACTATTGATGGCTTGTATTTGTGTGTGTGACGTTGGAGTAGCAACTCAATAAAGGTGATATATGCTCTGAGGTGTGTGTGTGTGTGTGTGTGTGTGAGAGATATGAAGAGTTTTGAAACTGCTGACCATGTAAACTCAGCGCCTGTTGCCATGGCAGCAGGCCACATGTCACCATGACAACTGGGAGGACCAGACCCACAGTTAATAAGGGTCTTTAGCGTGTTTAATGCTAACAGATATGGCTCACACGTGTGGAGAAACGCACAAATGTCCCTGGCAGACATCCCCATGAGCGAGGAGCCGTGACGCAAAGCCTTCTGGGACTTGTCTTTGATGAGCAAAGAGAAATAGGTCAGAGCAAGAACTAGACAGAGGACCTGTCTGCTGAGTCGGGGGGACGGGGGGGCCAGCATGACATGCACTGGATGTAGATTTAAGCATGTGCGTACATAAAGTGGGTGGAGGGGGGGGTGGGGTGGAGAGACCACTGGACGGTGCACCGGCCAAGTGAGTCGCACTCTGTGTCAACCAGACGGGAGAAGCGACGGCGCCGGGTCGCTACGTAGCACCCGGCCTGCGGTAGCCCCCCCGTTAGCATGCAGCTCCTCTCCGGAGCCGAGTGGAGCGCAGAGGGGGAGGGAAGAGCAAAACACATACACATGTTGGCTCTGTCAAACAGCGCGCGCACACACACACACACACACACACACACGTGCACACATGCGCTGTAGTTTGTGCACCTACCCTCGTAGTTGACAATCACAATGGCCAGCATGTAGTCTTTCCCCAGCATCATAGTGAGCTACTGCCTCTGTGACACGAAGCCCAGTGCTGTACCCGAACACAGCAAGGCTCAGGCAGAGAGGGGAAGAGAGGGAGGGGGTACTGCAAGAGAGGGGAAGCCATAAAGGCACGGGGAATTTGAGGAGAGAAAAGAGAGAATGGAGGAGGGGGGGGGGGTTCTGTATCCCTGTGTGTTTGCTGTTTTTGTCTCTCCTCTCCCTCCATCCCGACAGCTCAAATGAGCCTGCCCTCCCTTCCCTTCCCTTCCCTTTCCCGACACACACACACACACACACACACACACTTTTCCCCTCCGTTCCACCCTCACTTAAATCTGTCCTGGTTGTCCCTGGCAACCCAACATAAACCATCTGTCATTCAGGATGATGTCCAGTTGAGGATGAGGAGCAGCGAGGAGGACTGTGATAAAAGCAAGAGAGCAAAAAGTAGCTCAGCGTCCAGAAGAAAAAGTGCTGACTCTCACATGTTGCTTCACTTAACTCGTCATGCTGTGCGTGTGCGTGTGTGTGTGTGTGTGTGTGTGTGTGTGTGTGTGTGTGTGTGTGTGTTTTGGCTCCTCGGTGTGAAAGCAATGTCGTATCGGCCCTCCAACCCGCAAACATCATCGGAGGAATGTGACACGCACACCTGGGAAAACAACACGGCTTTGTGGATGTGAGAGCAGGAGGGAGACAGGAAGGGAGGGAGGGAGGGAGGCGGGAGAACAGCGGCAGAAGGCCACGCACGTTGGATATCGACAACGTGAGCGACGCCGGGTTAGAACCCTCCAGAGCACCACTGCGTGTCCTGCAGACGGCAGCGGTCAACTTTGTGTACCGAGTCCTCACCGGAATCGACCCGCAACGACAACAAGCCTCTTCAGCACTTTGTGCCTCAATAAAATCGGAACGGCCGATATTCGTTCCATTTTGAACAACCAAAATCTGTTGTTGACATGAGCAAATGTATCGCCCGTTGTTGGCGGCCGGTTGACAGCACTGTCCTGATGGGACGAACCACGGAGGACAGCGACATTTTCCTCACACATTAAAATTGATTGATTCATTCCCATCATGCTGCTCAGAGAGTAATCAGTCCCTTATGTTGCTAATAAAGGAGCGGACCTGCAGAGGTTCCATGCGAGGAATGTCCCCCAAACGGACTTTAAACAGCACGGCTCTCAGTCAGTTTACATGTAAGACCAGACGGGTGAAAAGATTTCAACCTAACCCACGGATTCATTTATCCATCCTATAATAAAGCAGCGAACAGCTCATCTGTACAGGTTCCATTAAAAATCATCATTACTATGTAGTTTGATAAGAGTTGTTTGAACGACTGAAGTAAAAGGAAATTAAATCAAAACAGTGAGATTTTGTTATTAACTCAGAACTTTCTAACCAAAAGGTTATGAAGGCATTTCCTGTTCCAGTCGGAGGGATCCAGGTGATTTACTGGAGCCCAAAGTGAAAGTTATTCTATTCCAGCAGTGCCCGAGTTCTGTATGCACACACACGCCTGGTCCCCATATATGGGAACATGTCATCAGCAGAGAGGGAAAATAAACACCCGCAGCTGCACACACACACACACACACACACACACACACACACACACACACACACACACACACACACACACACACACACACACACACACACACACACACACACACACAGCGGGTCTCGTACCGGTCTCCTCCGGGGAGTGGCTCTCCTGGGACAGCGTGGTCCAACTCAACTCTTCGTCGCTAGGGTTCAGATTTTGGATGCGGTTCAGAGCGCAGTCCGTCTTGGCCCCCGTCCGCCTGTCCTTCTTCGTCTCCGGCGATGACGAGGAGGAGAAGGAGGAGGAGCGGGAGGCCACGGAGAGCAGCGGCGCGTCCTCCGGGCTGGCGTGCTTGGGTGGCGAAGGCGGAGGGGGCATCGGAGAGTCCTTCCCTCCCGACCTGAGGAGCTTGAGGTTGGAGCGGAGGTCGGAGATGAGCTCCGCCCCCGGGGAAATGTCAAGCTTCTGCAGGGGAGACTCGCCGCGCATCGACAGCAGAGGTTTCTTCTCCCCATCTCCCTCCTCGTCCTCCGCCTCGTTGTCGCCGTGCTCCTGGATCTTCATCTTCGACATCGCGTCCTTCTCGGACAGGATGCTGATGTCGTCGCTCTCCTCCGCGTCAACGTTCAGGTCGATACCTTTCAGTTGGAGCTCGGCGGGCGCGCTGACGTCACAGTCCATGTCTGACTCACTCTTCTGCTCGGGCTCAGCGTTCGAGATCAGCTCAAACTCCTCCTCCTGCTCCTCCTCCTCCTCCTCCTCCCGGTCGTTGTTGGTGAGCGCATGGCTCTCCTCTTCCTCGGCCGCGTTGACGTTGAGCTCGTCCGCCGCGGCCTCGGGCTCCGGGTCCGTGGCGTTCTTGTTGTGGTCCCGGCTGGCTTTGCGCAGCTGGTTCACTCCGTTCTTGGCCAGTTTGGGGTTGCTGGGGGTCGGGGACACCGGCGGGGAGGAGGGCGAGGAGGAAGACGAGGACGGCGGCGCGGCCTCCCCGAGGCCCATGGCGGCCTGGATGCTGGTGTGCGCGTACTTTTTGCGACACTTTGGAGGCGTGGCCGAGCCCTGGCGGACAGCGTCCCCGGCGCTCAGCAGCTGGTTGTGGGAGGAGCGGAGGCTGAGCGAGGTGGGAGGCGTGGCGGCCGCGCAG
This sequence comes from Gasterosteus aculeatus, assembly GCF_964276395.1. Taxonomy (NCBI): domain Eukaryota; kingdom Metazoa; phylum Chordata; class Actinopteri; order Perciformes; family Gasterosteidae; genus Gasterosteus; species Gasterosteus aculeatus. The sequence continues at coordinate 2,186,046 of NC_135696.1, read as the reverse complement.
TTCCGGTTGGCCACGTCCACCGACATCATGGCGGCACGTGGCGAGGTCACCTGAAGAAGAAGGAGATGCTCCAATTAAAAATGTATATATTTTTCCAGCAGGAAACAGTGCAATAGAGAAAAACAGCAATACGTTAAATAAACACAGTATTTATACTGGACATACACACATTAAACCTGCAAACCGCTTATCCTGCACACAGGGTCGCGGGGTTTAAATCACATGATTGTTTTAAAAAATGTATTTGTTTATTTGTCATATTTGAGGATTTCCAGTCAGGATTTTGAGCGCATCACAGTACAGAAACAGCACTGGTGAAAATTACGAATGATCTTCTACTTGCATCGGAACAAGGACTCATCTCTTTTCTTGTCTTGCTGGACCTCAGTGCCACATTTGATACCACAGACCATTGTATCCTGTTGCAGAGACTAGAACATTTAATTGGTATCAAAGGAACTGCACTCAGCTGGTTTAAATCCTACTTATCGGATCGATCCCAGTTTGTGCTTGTAAACGGTGAATCCTCAAAGACCAACAATGTTGGTCACGGAGTCCCACAAGGTTCTGTACTTGGACCGATTTTATTTACCCTCTATATGCTTCCTTTGGGCGATCTGATCAGGAAACACCGCATAAACTTCCATTGTTATGCAGACGATACTCAACTGTATCTGTCAATCAAGCCAGAAGAGACGGACCAGCTAGTTAGACTTCAAGAATGTCTTGGAGACATCAAAACTTGGATGACCGGCAACTTCCTGATGCTTAACTCAGATAAAACGGACGTTATCCTGATAGGCCCAGAGCGCCTTCGAAGCCAGCTGTCACGTGATACAGTTTTTATGGATGGAATTGCTCTGGTACCCAGCAGCACCGTCAGGAATCTGGGAGTTCTCTTCGACCAGGATATGACCTTCAACTCGCATATAAAGAAGACTTCAAGGACTGCCTATTTTCATCTACGTAACTAATCAAAAATCAGGAACTTCCTGTCTCAAAGTGATGCAGACAAATTAGTTCATGCGTTTGTCACTTCCAGACTGGACTACTGTGATTCTTTGTTATCAGGCTGCTCTTGTAAATCTCTTAAGCCTCTCCAGCTGATTCAGAATGCTGCAGCATGTGTATTAACAAGAACTAAGAAAAGGGATCATATCACTCCTGTATTAACTTCTCTGCACTGGCTCCCTGTTAAATCAAGAATAGATTTTAAAGGTACTTCTCCTCACCTACAAGGCACTTGCTGGTGAGGCACCGTCATATCTTAAAGAGCTTGTAACACCTTATTGCCCTACAAGGCAGCTGCGCTCCATAGATGCTGGGTTACTTGTTGTTCCTATGGTTTTAAAAAGTAGGCTGGGGGCCAGAGCCTTCAGTTATCAAGCTCCTCTTTTGTGGAACCAGGTTCCCGGGCAGATTCGGTCAGCTCTTTTAAAGTAAAACTTAAAACTTTCCTCTTTGATTCTGCCTATAGTTAGGGCTGGCTCAGGTTAGCCCGGACCAGCCCTTAGTTAAGCTGCTATAGGCTTAGACTGCCGGGGGACTTCTTAGGACACAGCTCCTCTCTCACGCTCTCGTTCTACCATAATTCACGTTTTATTAATGCACATGACTAATTCAGCTTCTTTCCGGGAGTTTTTTGTGCTTTCTCCCCTAGCAGGTCTCCGTAGATCGTGGTTCCTTCTGGACCCTGGTCCTGACACCTGCCGTGGCCATGCTGACGCCTGCTGCTGCTATCATCATCATCATCATTATTATTTTAGATATTAATTATATTACTGTACTCTTAAACCAACATGACCCTCTCCTTAAGTATCTGTGCTCTCCCTCCCCACAGGCTTCTGTGGATGGTGGTTCTATGTAGATGGTGGTTCTATGTGATGGTGGTTCTATGTGATGGTGGATGTCCCTGCAGTGGTCCTACTCACAATTACTTGAATAATTTCTGTCATATAGTCTCATGTATTATACATTGTTCATTCTGTACACATGGCATCCATTGTAGTCTGTCCATCAGGAGTGGGATCCCTCCTCTGACGTTCTCCCTAAGGTTTCTTCCCTTTTTTCCCCTCTTGGAAGGTTTCTTTCATTTTTCGGGGAGTTTTTCCTGTGCCGATGGTGGGTTTCGGGGCAGAGGATGTCGTATGTGTTCAGACTGTAAAGCCCTCTGAGGCAAATTTGTAATTTGCGATTTTGGGCTATACTAAATAAAATTAATTGAATATTCTATTAATTTCATATTTTATTGTGAAACCCCGATCAAAAGTATTTCTACAGTGTATTTAACATTCTGTACAAACAAGGCAATTTGGCTCCTTTTGTGATTAAGATTCTTAGGGTACAAATATTCCCTGTTGGCTCTCTACACCAGGGGTCTTCAACGTTTTTCAGGCCAAGGACCCCCAAACTGATGGCGAGATTTTTGAGCTTTGCGCTCTTTAGACGTGAGCATACAGGCGATGTGATTGGCTGCTGCCTGTGATGTCGTATTTGCATGGAAGGAGCTGTGAGTGAACCGGTTCCCAGCTTGAGAGCTGCTGTGGGACTGAAAGATGACGTCTTCTCCATCAATTTATCCGTCCGCTACAATATGTTGGATTCATGTTAATGTGTATTTAAGGATAATAAATACAATTCTGATTCCGAAGACATTTAAATTTGTGGAAAAACAATTGGTTGAAAAAATTAAAATAGTCTTATCAACCAGAAATGTTGAGACCCCCCTGCAGTAGCTCCTCTGCTCTGCATGATAAAGAGTTGAAGAACAGATGTTCAAGTTCACAGTCTTTCAAAAGGGTTAAAAAAATGATTGAAATAATATGCTGGCATTCAAATTCACCGGGTTTAGTAAACATTTTAGAACCGATTGAAAATCAAAAGTGACGCCATGGTGGTGGATAAACAATGACGCAACCTCAGGGTTGGTTTTCTTTTGGTTTGGTTTCCACGGTCACGGAAATGTGATTTCTCATCCTCGACTCGAGGATGCTGGAGGCATGAAAACATCAATTTTTTTTTTTTTTTAAAGTCTGGTTTGTATTGTTGACTTTGAGTGCTGTGAAAAGATCAAACAAGTGTTGCCCGTCGAGCTGGAGCTGCGTGCGCTGGTCCTCCATGTTTAAATGCTAGTGCACCAACTCCACAGCTGGAAATAGTACCAACAACAAACAAACGCAGTATTTACCCTGCTGGGAGCAGTGATGGCTAAAGACTACAGCTGTTCCCAGAGGGGGCTCGAAGTAGGAGAGGAGGGGGGCACCCGGAGAACCCGGCTTGGTATCGGTCCGCCTGTGTGGCGGCGTGTGGCGTACCTGACAGGAGATCAGTCGTGCACCGGCGTTTAGGGGTTCAGGGGACTCAGCTGCGGATCTGAACACCATAGAAGAAGAAAAAATGACTGTCAAGAGGGTTGTCCTCAGAGGGCACATTCATGGCGGTTTCTATGGTAGCAGAGAGGTAAACACTTGTTGTTGGGAGAGGTATTGTTCCTCGTGTTGTGTACTTCTGCCAATCCAAATACACCATGGATATCATGGGCACTCTCCTGTTTAGCAGTGATCCTAAGGTGGTACATAACAGGTGGAGGGGGGAACGGAACACAGCGTGCTGCCAACCTGCATATGATATTGTGTGAACTCGAGTGTTAAGTTCATCCACTCAACAACAGCGTTCTTTTGCTATCGAGAGCTGAACCGAATAGCTGGTGACGAAGCAGCGAATACTCTCATTCACGACAGCAGGGACGAGAACATCAGAAGGCTTGGGAGGCAGTTACGAGTCTCTTCTACATAAGAATAAGGCCTTTACCCAATTGGAAACCAAGCAGGGACCTAAGGATTGTGGGAAACTCCAGGATGTCGCGCGTCCATACTGGTAGCCAGCGGCGGTCTCTCTCTCTCTCCTCCAATCACAGCGGCTTCGGCGTTGTCCTGAGGGAGAAGACCAACATGAAACAGGATCAATGAGAGAGAGCAAGAGGACTGCAGGACACCAGAGGGACAAATAATAAAGAATCATCAAATATTCACAACCTCGATCAAACGCTAGTACACAAAGTGTGTGTGTGTGCGCGCGTTCGTTTTGTAGAGAGCTCGTGTTTCTTTCTTTGGTGCAGTCGTGCCAACTCTTCTCTGACTGGAACCATCGTAAACTTGGAGACACGGGAGACTTGTAAACTCCACCCACACTTAGCGTACACACACACACACACACACACACACACACACACACACACACACACACACACTTCTCGCCAGTGAACCTGGGTCTTCCCGATCACAGAGATCTAATGAATAAATACTGCAGCTGCAAAGGCAAAAGTGTGCCAGTGATTGTTGGAACATTCAGACATTTAAGTGCCGGATGATCTAAATGCAGCAAAGACCAAATTTACCCCCATCCTAATTCCTCTAATTTGTCTCCAATGTGAGAGAATTTAGTGGTATCATTCACAAAAATAAAAAAAAATCATCGAAATGAGACGATAAGAGAAATTAGCTCCATTTAGAGGAAAGAACGGCAAAAGAAATGATTTGAATCCCTCATCTAAGGAGCCACCTGCAGTGCCTCGACCGAGTACTACTACATGCAATAAATAAGGTAGCATAATGTTGCTCCAGAATTAGCCAGGCTGTTTATGTATGTCATTTGCATACTTGATCCCAAACTAGTGGATCTTTTGCACTTTATAAAAAGTACAATATACGCCTTTGTTTTAAGCCTGTGGACCAATGGCAACATCCAACCACGTGTCACGTCCTTATGATGTGGTCATTTAGACGGGAACAGAACGGTGTTCATTTCTAACTATATCCAGCCAAAGACTTTGGCCTGAGCCTAATGTTCATTTTTGCACAAAGCTGGATTGTTTACCCCACATTCCCCATAACCCCTGATCTGCCAAAGCAACGGTCTCATGCTGAGCCAATACTGTTAGCGGACACAATAGACACATCTGGTTTGTTATACAGACTTGTGGTAAAGAGGGAAACCATCTGAAGAGCAACTGTGTAATTGTGACCTGAATCCAGCTGTGCGCATCGTAATGGATTTCATCTAATGGTTTAAGAGGTGACCAAATAAACGATTTTCCGTCCTTGAGAATGACTCTTTAAAAAAGAAACTGATGAAGTTTATATTCTGTCCAATAAAATAGGAGAAAAGGAAATAAGGATATTTAAAATAGCAATAAAAACTTACTGCGTACTGGGATTAAAAATGACAGGGCGTGCAGCTCGGTTCCTTAAATCCTGCTGCGACAAGTCTGAATACCTGGGAACCGTATTTGTACGAAGAGGTGTCTGTCTACACCAACGCCTTATGAATCACTTCCCAGGACGCGTTGCTGCCGACTCGGTCCCACCGGTTGGATGCAGGGTGCGTAGTCGCAGTGTACCACCCTCCCCTTGGTGCAGGAGTCATTGGGTCATTGTAGGTCCAATACAAAGATAATAGAAGGATTTTGGTCAATCGGCCAACCTCAGTTTATCTAAGCATGCGTTTCTCTTGCCGTTAATGTGCGAACTGAAGGCTGGTCAGCGTCGATGAATACATTTCTTTACTCAAAAACAAATACAGTGATGTACCGTGAAAGCACCAGAATCTTACGAAATACTGTTATATACATTTTTTGCTCAGTTTTGGGCCTCAACCATTTTCCAGATAGTCACTGAGTAACAGCGAAGGTTGATTCAAATGTGACTGGCGCCCACATCAAGGCCTTCTCTGCAGAGTTACCACTCTGACCTCAGACCGGCTGTGTGCTGGACAGAGGACAAAAATGCGTCGCCGTCCCACAAACTAAAGACTGCTCTGAAATTGCATAACCACTTTTTTCCTGCAGACATCGATGTGAAACATTCAAGCCTTCGGCAGCAAGTAGGCACTGTAACTGGAGAGGAGGGGAGGGGGGTCTAGACATGATTACCGGCCCCCCCCTCACTCACACATGGGCTACCATGTAAACAGCTCAATCCACAGGCAGGGTAATAAGATCCCAACTGTGTCAAAGCATGAGGGTTTGACCCTTGACTCCTGACCCCCCCCAGGCTACCCAGCGAGTGTGTGATGTTGTGGTGTGCTATAATGTTGGGGGTGTTGGGGGTGGGGGTCTGAATGAAGGGAGCAGCTGCGAAGCCTCCACCTCCCTCGCTCCCTCGCTCGTCTCTTTTACGCGAGAGCTGCGGTGAACCACCAGACTCTGGACCAGGCGAGGAAGACGCAGATGCTTTTGTGAAAGTCCAACTCTGGCCACCAGTTCCACATTCCCCCCCCCCCCCCCCCCCCCCCCACCCGCCCCGTTCCCCTCTCAAGGCTCCTCGCCAGGCCGGTTCTTCTGCTAATCCCACTTGACTTCTCCCTCTTCACTTTGTCCCGTTCTGTGTGCCGCCGTCCTCTCATACGTTCTACTTCGAACCACCCGACCCCCCCCCTCCAACCGAACACCTCGTTCTTTTGCTGTTTTCTCATTTAAAGTAAGAGGTCTGTAAACTCTCATAAAACCACCCATTTCGCTCCACAACCCCTGATTTACACCCCCCATCCTCCCTCTCCTCCCGCTCTCGTCTCTCCCTCGGCCTGCGAGGAACCCCATCTGTTGCCAAATAAAAAAAGACTGACTGAAATCGCAAAACTGTCACAGTTAAGACGCCGGGCCTCCTAAAAAGATGAGTGTCTTTCTGGGACGAGCATGAGAACTGGTGAAGTAGCAGGCAGCCTTCCCAGATCTCCCCTGGCTGTGATTTGATCGGCTGGAGGCCGAGTGGGACGGATCCTTGTGTTGCTGCGAACTGCTGGCAAAGAGGTTAGCAACATGCTAAGCAAAGCTCTTCACACTCCAACCACTGCTGTGGTTGTCATGACTTTAGTCCAGGTACAAACTCGATCCTTTAATAGAGATGGATAGCACACTATACGGCTATACGGGCTTTAACTCTGTGCATTAATGCAAATGCTTTAAGCCCTTTTCATTGTACGGAAATCTTATGGACCGACCTGCCCAGCTGTGTTGTTTTATGTGCCTATTCTTTCCCTTCCCAAACTCAAAGTTCCTTTTAGGATCAGAAGCACCGTCATGGGAAAAGTGGTGATGCAGCACTTTAAATTAGAGATGCATTCATTTTAGAGGCATATACTTATATGCAGTTTGTTTATATAAAAGGGTTATTCTTAGTGAGCTCATATGGAGAGTTAAATATTTTTGCAGCTGCTATAGCAGATAAAAAACATCAATCATCCTCACACAAAGCTAACAGATGTCTGCTGATGTGTATATATATATATATATATATATATATATAGCTTTGTTTGTGTGTGAAAACAAGGGAGGAAAACAATGATCGACAGAATCTGGTTTCCAGAATAACAGCGGAAGGGCTCTCTGTGTGTGTGTGTGTGTGTGTGTGTGTGTGTGTGTGTGTGTGTGTGTGTGTGTGTGTGTGTGTGTGTGTGTGTGTGTGTGTGTGTGTGTGTGTGTGTGTGTGTGTGTGTGTGATCCTTTTATTGTCGATCGCAGGAAATTACTGAGACACAGTGACAAAACTCTGAGACTGCAGCCTAAACAAACAGGCTTGTACACACACACACACACACGCACACGCACACACAGTGGTCTGAGCGTGCACGTTGTCCTTGCAGCGGCGGTGTGTGGCGTTCGGAGGGACAGATCCACTGTGATTCCACCAGTTTAAAGTCCACCACCCAGAGACAGGAAGCGTGTCCGTGTGCCGAGATGAACACGCGCAGCTAAAGGGGATCATCTTCCACCGCGAGCGAGGCCCAGAAACACCACAAAAGAAAAAGGAGAGCACTGAGGAATGTCCAGGGTGCGCCCAAAGAATCTTAGGCATGTCTCCCTTTTTTCAGAGGGGGGGGGGGGGGGGGGGGTGCAAAATCCTCTAATTGGTCAACAAAAGGTTACAGGCAGGCCAAACGCACACACACACACAAAGCTCAGGCTAGAAGGTGAGGTCGCATGCGTGGACACGTTCCGCGCACTGACCGCGAGCAGATGACGGCCTCGCACTGAAATACCAACACGGTGAGAGTGAGCGGCCTTTGCATAGTTACAGACCGGGGCGGGGGGGAGGGGGGGGATGTTAAGACACACAAACACACACCCTCACAGAAGCGCAGGGACGGATTTCCTGCATATGGGAAGCTCGTGGGAGCGAGTTTACCCCCCCGGCCCCGCCTCTAACCCCTGTTCCCAGCCCCGCCCCTAACCCCTGTTCCCAGCCCCGCCCCTAACCCCTGCTCCCAGCCCCTCTCTTCCTGTGGGTGAGGGGCGGTCCAGGGAAAGGGAAGAAAAGAGCACGCCACCGACATGGAGCTGAACGCAGCGCCCCCCCCCCACACGTGGGCCCGGCCTGTGCCGCGATGACACGGCGGCTCTTTTTCTTGGACACGGTGTCAAGTCACAAGCCAGAGAGAGACAAGCAGAGCCACGTGCGTTGGTGTTTCTAGTTCAAACACTCTTTAACAGGGTAAAACACCACAACACAACAGCTTGTGACACCGATAATTTTACATTTATAAAAATGACCCCGCCGAACTGCATGCTGGGTAAAGCTCACAAGAAGAAGTAACTCTGTTGCTACATGAAAACACAGTAAAGAGCGATGCAGGAGGAACAACCAGAGACGCACCAACACAACTTGTGCCCAACAGAGGAGCCGCGTCGGTTTGGGAGGTTTTTGGTTTTGGGAAATTACATTAAAAGTTACATTAGATGAGAAAACGATTCACTGCAAAGTCTGTCGAGCCTCTGGTGGCAACACCAGCAGCCCCAACACACAAGCGCCTTCTTCTGCGTTAAAACAGTGATGACGATAAGGGGCACCGAGCTGCTTTAATTCGGATTCCTGCTCCGAATGCAAAGGTGTGCTGCAGTATGTGAAAATCGTTTTTTCCATCGTAGTGCTGAAATGACATTGAACCTACATTCAGTTTCGTGGTGCTTTTTTTGCTCCAGTCACATTTTCCTCTGCGTGTCAGTGCAAAATAAAAGTCCTTCAGCTAGATGGAAACGGCATAGATTTCTTTCTGTTAAGTATGAAACGGTTACAATGCCATAAAATGTGAAAAGGAAATTTCCTTTATAGATGCATTTCCCCAAAACTGGCAATCAAAGGATGTGTTTTATTATTTCTTTTTTTGCCAATTAATAAGAAAAGGTGAGTCGGCCGATGATTCAAAGTCATATTCCCAGTCATGGTGGAGGCGCCCACTGTGCATCTCTTTAACCATCATAAACAGGCACACGTGTGTGCAGCCTGAAAAGCATGTGCACATGCACACATGCTCCCAACATCAGCACATCAACAAACAGGAGTTTAGAATATCACACTCCTGCTAATGGGCTACAGTGGAGTGCAACTTCTGGGACCCATTTGTCATTTCAGTGGTTTCAAAACGCCTTTTGCCCTTTGATTCCTTGTCAATTAGGGAGGTTGGAATAAAAATATCAAGGCGTGCTATTTGAAAACTCTCTCGTCTCCTTCAGAAGTTTTTGTTTTTTTAGGGGTTTTTTTCATCGTGCTTTCTTAGTGATGTAAAAAATATCTGAGGCGAGGGCAGTGACGAGACTGTGGGTCCTATATATAGACAAGATGTGACAGGACATCCGAGAGGACGTCTAGACACAAACGACACAGCTACAGCTCAGATTGTGTGTGTGTGTGTGTGTGTGTGTGTGTGTGTGTGTGTGTGTGTGTGTGTGTGTGTGTTTGTAACTGTGGGTTTAACTTGGCCTTGTTATCTCGCATTTCGTGAGAAATGCCTCTGGTGAGCACATTTAGCGATAAGGCCACAAAGATTGCACTAATATCATGGCCCGGTCCCAATCTGATTGGCTGGGAGTTTTTAGAAACTGGAGGGGGGGGAGGCGGGGGAGGGGGGGGTGGACCAGGGGAGATGTGAGGCAGGAAAACGTATCAGAGAGAGGGAGGGATGACTCATCAGAAAAGGAATGTCCCGCCGCCGCTGCCAAAGGGACCACAGACACCACTGCAGCGATCGCTCCCTCGCTGATCTCTAAATCACCCCCGTCCCTCGCTGTCGTCCTCTCTTCCTCCCCTCCAACCAGTGGAAGCCATTATCCCTGCCCCCCACCCACCCTCCCCCCTCCCGAACACCAGCCGAGCACGGCTCTCCGACGGGGCATCGATATCGCAATGGACGTGACGCAGCATTTCCAGCGCTGCGTGTTGCATCACAGTCACACCGTTTCCGTCCTCCACATTGTATAGGTTTATGTATCATATATATATATTATATTATTAAATACGGGACGGGAGATGAGACAAGACTATCAAGTCTGTTTTTGTCTGAGACCTTCAACTTGCCCTTTTCAGCATCTTCCATCACATCAGGGCTGATGCGGCTGAACTGGGCGCGATGGAGACAAACTGCAGCCAGGTGGAGAAAACACCATTCAGGTGCAGCAGGAAATACAAGCAAGAGGAGCGGGAGGCCTCACGTGATTCGACAGCTCATCTGAATAACACGCACACGGACTGGACAGCGAGGAGACAGCCAATCAGCGATTGGACGGGCCCCACGCGCAAACGAGAGAGGACGCGCCGTCAAGCGGAACCAACAGCGAGGCGATGCGCATCGAGCGGAACGGGCGGGACAGAAACGGGGGGGGGGGGGGAGGCCCCCCCCTGTCACTCAGCTTCGCACCACAACAGGCCGGGCGGGCGGGGGGGGCGGGGGGGGCTCAGTGCTCCTTCTCTGTTCAAACACACCTCACGGCTGTCTGCTCCCTGCCACAACAACACACACACACACACACACACACTGCAGCCCGTCTGACAGCAGGCACATTATACCCATTGAGAGGCATCGATGGAGGGCTGGAAGTGAAGAGAGAAAACATAAATACTGGTTATCTGGGCCGTGCGCCCCGTGCTGTCATAATGCACCAGTCACCTGCCCAGACACACACACACACACACACACCAGGGAGGTCAAGGGCGAACCGTATTGTTGAAAAGTGCTGATAACGGATCTCCACATTCTTTATCTGATCACTCACACATGTGCGCCCCCCCACCCCCCTCTCATCAGCTGTTGTGCGTGACCTCGACCACACACTGAGTTGATCTAGCTGTTGCTGCAAGGGAAGAAAGACCCCCCCCCCAAACACACACACCACACACACACACACACACACACACACACACATTTATAGCCCTGCCAATGGAACTACATCCAACCTGCAGACAATTGTGGGGCTAGCGAGGTAATCGCCGGCTGTATCCGGGTGACTGAGGAGCTCACAAGGTGATAGCTTACATCACTGCCCTCCTAGTTCTGTCCACGTGCACACGCACCGTGCACGTGCGTGTCCCTCTTCTGTGATAGAGGCTACTTCAGTAGAAGAAGGGGGGGGGGGCGCGACTTGAAACGCGGCCACTTTTCAGAACACCAAAACTAAACCAATGCACACACACACACACACACACACACACACACACAGACAAGAATTGCGAGCACTTGGAACCAAAACTGGGCCCATAAATGTGCGAGTCACATTTTCCGTGCTCAGCAACCAGAAACTCTGGTGTGGAAAACGCTTGAGAGGGAAAAGAGGAAATAAAGAGCGTATTCATGTAAAAAATATAATAATAAAAGAGCAGAAAGGGGGAGTTTATATACAATATAAACCTTAACTGAACAGCACAGGAACCATGAGCAATTAGCAGTGACGTCATGTTTTTGCATGCACACGCACATCCAGGCCGTGCCCGGATGAAGAGCAGGCCAGCGAGGTGATGGAGGGGGAAGGTGGGGGGGGAAGATGACAGTGCACCATTTCCACTCCACTGGGGGTGCGTTCAGGGACACGTTCACACTCAGCAGGCCACGTTCATACGATGAGCCGAGCAGAGCGAACCCGGGGGAGCACCGGCCTGCCTGCAGCACAGCGCCCCAGAGCCTAAACACGGCTCCCGGCTTTGGTAATGAACGCACGCAAAACAAGGTGTCACCTGGAGGGGAAGGGCGGGGAGCCCAGGCCACGCCCACCTCCACTCTCCGGGGGGGGCTGTAGCTCCCAGACCATTGCACATGAGTCATGTGAATACACTCCTTCACGCTGGTTTGTGTCACAATGAACCTCTATTATTCAGATGGTTGCTGAGCACAAGAGACCCGCACGGCGCAGGACACGCAGGACACGCAGGACACGCCCCCCCGGAGCCTCGGGACCGACCGCCCTGTCGGTTAGTCGACTCCCGTAAAGTCGAGTCATAGAAAATGAATGTGAAACGTTTTTTTTATTATCCAATTTCTTTTTCACGCCAACTTCTCGCATTTGAGTTAGTGCTATTCGTTTCTTATGTAACGTAACATTTAAAATATCTCCCTGTTTTGATCTGAGGAACACGTGACTGTTTTCTTTTTAAATTAGGACGTGACAGGTACTGTGTAACAACGTGTTTCTGGTCATTGAACGTTTTCTACCTCGTCTGCTCGGAGAACTTCTGATGAAGTAACGTTAGTAGTTTCTTTACCTCCTACTACCGTTACAAACAGCCCCCCCGTTTCCATACTAACGGAGCCGTGCGCTTTACGCCAGCTAGCCGCGCAGTAGCCGCGGCTGCTCCCACGGACCGACCGACGCGCTCCACGACGCTGCGCGCCGACCGACACCGAGCGTGTTCCGTCCGTCAACCCGGAGGAGGAGCGCTGTGTTTGGGGCTCCGCGACCTGGCGCCCCGCGGGGGCCCGTGGGATGCGGCGCGGTGCGCAGCGTCACGAGAACATGGGAAGTTGAACTCACCTTCCCACTCCGGTTCAAGGCGGGGGGCGACTGCGACGACGGCGACTGCCCGTGTTAGAGATGAAATACTCGGCGTAGGACATCGCTCACCTCACCCTCTCCACAGTGCGGACTCGCCTCGTCTTTTTTCTCCCCTCTCTCTCTCCCTCTCTCTCGGTCTCTCTCTCTCCTCCCCTCCGTTTTCCCTCGACTTGTTCCTTTCTCCTCCCTCCCAGATTCCGCTGTTCTCCGACAGGGGGAACCGGGGGACGCTGATCCGGAAGCAAACGCTCCTGTTTTGTTTTTAACTCCATAATGCCGATGTACTTTATCCTCTAGTGCTGCTTCAAAATAATATTTTGATTTACACATCAAATAAAACAAAGAACATTTGCGAGCCGTTATATTTGATATGCTTTGGGGTACATTTTTAAAAGCAAATATCTTTAAATACATACATTACAATTCGATCTATAGTACTGTAGTGAATGTGACAGTACAGTATATAAATAAAAACGCCGCAGCAGCATTGCAACGATACGACACATCATATAAACATAATGATGTTGTTTTATAATCAGTAAAATATTGTTCAAATGATCTTAGTATCAATCAGACGATGAAAACACTGATAACTGACGTATCAGCCTCAAATGAACACTAATCAGTTTGTAACAACTGTTATGACCCAGTTTTAATCCTGACATTTACGTAAGAAGCAAGCCCACGTCTTTGTGTGTTGTCATGTATTCATGGACGACAGAGCAGCACAGATTTATGTTCGATATTTTATTGCTGCCCATTCTTTAAGTGCTCATGAGAGGGAATTTGAGCGGCCTACTTTTGGGCTATTTTTACTGTGCTAGATGATTCCATAGAAAGAAATGAAAGGCAAATAAGTATTGCCTGGACGGTAGGAGAGGTGTTAAACAGATCGTACTCCACTTTCCAAATAACCGGAGACAGTAGATGGGCTATATTCATGAAACTGGTGTAGACTGGTAGACCTGTTTTATTTCTGATACGAATGACCGCTCATACAGCAGAGGCAGTACAGAATGACATGTTGACCCCTGGTGGTTAGATTGAAGTACTGCAGTGTCGGTTGTGGTCAAACTGTGTACCCGAGGATTACGTTTACATTACTGGGTACATAAATGGGTTCCACTTAGTGTCAATTTCAGTCCCTTGTGTAGACCGCTTACCAAATTAAATATTGGCTGGACAAGATTATTGGCCAACACGGGCAACTTCAATTCATTTTATTTTGAAAATAAAATGCAAATTTCCGTCAGGGGGCTTTACAGTTTGTACACATGTGACATCCTCTGTCCCAAAAACCACACATCGGCACATTCCCCCCAAAAAGAAAAACCCTTCCATGGGAAAAGAAACCTTAGGGACAACGTCAGAGGAGGGGTCCCACTCCCGGGATGGACAGACTACAATGGATGCCATGTGTACAGAATGAACAATGTAAAAGATGTACAATACATTAAATTCCTAGAACAGAAATGATTCAAATAATTGCGAGTAGTAAGCCAGGTGTACGGCAGGACCACTGCAGGGACAACCAACCATATACAGCCTGTGGGGAGGGAAAGCACAAAGACTTTAGGAGAGGGTAATGTCGGTTTATGACGACAGTAATAGTAATATGATTAATATTTAAAAGTCATAATGATGATGATGATGATAGCAGCAGCAGATGTCAGCAGGGCCACGGTAGGAGGCAGGAACAGGGTCCAGATGGAAACATGATCCATGGAAACCTGTGAGACGAGAAAGCACCAAAAACTCTGGGAACGAAGCTGAATTAGTGATGTGCATTAATGAAACGTGGGTTATTGTAGAAGGTGAGAGTGAGAGAGGAGCTCGGTGTGTCCTAAGAAGTCAGTCTAACCCTATAGCAGCTTAAGGGCCGGTCCGGGCTAACCTGAGCCAGTGGTATCAAAGAGGAACGTTTTAAGCTTTATTTTAAAAGAGCTGACCTAATCTGCCCCCGGACAAAAAATGGAAGCTGGCTCCACAAAAGAGGAGCTTGATAACTGAAGCCTGTGAAGTTCATCGACACTGATGAAATATGCCGTTTCCTCCTCCACTCCGCCAGGGGGCGCTGTGCGCATGCGCGGACCCGCTGTGGACCAATCATTGTTGCCCAGCAGTTTGAACGATAAGCGGGTGCAGCGGATTTTGATTCCTGCGTAATAACAATGAAGAAAATACTAAAAAGGCAATAAAATAACGGAATTAATCATGGGAACAGGTCAGACAGCTAACACTCGCGTTGGTCCGATCCGTGTTGTTTAGCGCATTCGGCTAGTTAGCTTGGTCACGTTAGCTAAACGCCCCTTGAAGGCGCATTCAAATCCATCTGGACTGTTAGCGCAGCTTCATGTGCGGTTTAAGCCATGAAGCGCTTACAGCCGTTGTTTCTGAAGACCTACGGTAAGAAGGCTCGACAGGAGTCCGCCTGGATCCTGCCGGAGAACCGCAAGGCCGCCTTCGACAGCTCGCGCTCAACGGACGGTGACAGCTCGGTGCTCGAGGCCCAAAGGTACGACGAGCCCCGCAGACGCGCTGTCGGTTCCCCTTAAATAGCGACGGCCTTTGGACTCGAGGCGACCCGACCGGTACCAGAATGACACCGCCTTTAATGGCCAAGTCACCATAGTAACACACCAGCGGTAACGTTAGTTTAAATTAACGTGTATGTTAGAATAGGGTCTTTATATACAGTGAAGCTGTTCATTTGATAATGATCGTGTAAACTGCAATACTTACCTTTATGTTGATAGGGATGATATAGACATGTTTCATATCATTTAGTTTTATACTTTGAAATATTTGATTTTCCGGTATGTATGAACTTTAAAAATGAAGGTTGAATATCATCGCAGGTGTTTTGTTTACCACAGATATGTCTGCACAGCACATACTGTATGTCAGCAGCAGGTAATGATGAGGGAAAACTGTGATTTAGCAGCTCAGCACTGTATGATGATCCATTTTGAACCCTAGTCGAGTCTCCCCTGTCTCTCATGTTGCCCCCCAGAGAGAGGACCACCAGAGCCGCCGGGCCTGAGAGGACGCGGCCTGCCACGAGGAAGGCCATGCGACGTCTGTCCGAGAGGAGCTGCGACGAGGAGAACGCGCCCCCTCCTCGCCGCTCCACCAGGTGAGCGATCGGACAGCTGCTCATCTTGTGTCTGTCATTAATCCACTCATCGTTTGATAATGAACCATGCTCATCACTCAGGAATCCAATGTCATCACACTACGAGGGTTGATAATATGTATAATATAATATAAATATACAAAAAACCCAGTGAGTTCTGTTTTGTTCCCCAGACCTGGTTGCCCGTGCTCACCGGTTGGTTGTAACCTTCTTTTCTCGTTGTCAGGGTGAAGAAAACAAGCGTGGCCAGTGGGCGAGCGGCGCGTCCCGCCAAGCTAAAAGCCCTTTCATGTCTGCGAGACGACGACAGTGACGAGGGGGACATCGGCAGGTCCTCTCCTCCCCGCCCTCGGAGCAGGACAGCCAGGTGAGTGCTCGGACAGGCACGAGCACATGTACAGCATTTTGCCCTTCTATTGTATTTATTTTTGGTTCCGTGAGCTCAACATAAAATCAACATAACTGGTAATAACAGATCCAACTGTCTTCTTCTCCATTCTATAAAATCCCCAGAATTTATTGTGGATGCAGCCGCTTTAGATCTGGGATATAGGGCTGCTTTTTTAAAATCAACTTCAATTGTCAATCTCTTGAAAATCAGATCCGTCTTCAGTTTAGATGAAGAGAAATTGAATCAACTGAGGAGTATCTGCCACTCTTCAGACCAGCTTTGGCTGTATATATAAAAAATACCTCATTTAGGCGGAAACCTCCGGTTCTGAAAAGTGAAGCAAACAAAGAGGTGACATAAACATGAGTTTTCTCTACTGACCAGCAGGGGGCGACCTTTCCAGTTGCAAAAAATATGTCTTAATTGTTTGGAATTCTATGAGAAAGTGACTGATTCTCCCTGACTGACTCTCGGTAGACGGTAGTCTTCAGTGCATTATGTTCCTCTAGTAAGTTATGGTCCATTCAGAATCAACGGGTGGGCTTTAGGACAAGCTCCCTGTGATTGACAGGTTTCTGCTGGTGCCAAAGCCTCAACGGGTAGTCACTCCTCATCAGTCCAAATATGGTCGTTTTCTAGTTGCAAAAAAACAAGATAGCATCTGTTTCCAAAGTTTAACTTGGCTCGTCTTGCTGCATCATCAGGCAAGATGCTGTTACTGCTCTGCTAGGGGTGTAACGATTCATTTTAACAACAATTCGATTCGAATCGCGACTCATGGTTGCCGATTCGATTCATGGACGATCTGGGTTAATTTAGAACGATTCGATTCAGTAACTTGAAATCAATTCAGTAACTTTACTGGACAGTGCAGGCAATGTTTCTGAGATCCCTGTTGTTTCTTGTAAGGAAATCAGGTTTAAATTAATTATGGATATTATAAACAAGCAAACAACAATTAATGGCAAATGTATTAACCTTTTATTGTGCAACCATTTTTAATGTAAACATTACACAATAATTACACAATGTTTGGATCAATTCACAGAACCCCGGATGTTTAACCACATTGTCGGGTCGCATGTCTTTACAGATAAACTTGTTACTGTGGTGTTGAGTTTGGTGCTGGCGAGGCCTGAGGTGTCTGCAGAGCTGAGTTACCTGCTGCTGCTGCAGCGGTGACGCTGCTAGAGGTCCTGACTGTCGCCGTTGTTTAATCCCACGGCGCCTTAGTAGACGGCCGGATAGATTCGTCGTGTTTCCGTGGTTTTTTATTTGGCTTCTACATATTCTACAAACAGCGACTGACTTATTTAGAACACCTCCGTGTTTGCAAAAGCCAAAATTTTTCCACACGCTGGATCGATAAGTTGGTTTGTAAATGTCTCGCTCGCAGTCGTCTCCTTCACGCTGTGTTTTGTTGTCGTTCCGAGTTTCGCGCGGCTGCCGCTGTGTACTGATGACGTCACAGACAGGCAGACTGAATCCAGTAACGTTTAACGTGTCAAGTGCTAAAAAACTAACAAACAAACACACATCCACACCGTTTTTGTACTTAAATCCAATGTGCAGTTTCCAAGTATCGATACAAATCGATTATGTACCATTTCAATCGATTTGTAATCGATATATGTCGTCCGGAATGCCAATTTGCGGCGCACAGATCGATTCAGTTGGATCGCAGGAATATAAATCGATTAATCGATTCAGTGAATGAATCGTTACACCCCTAGTTCCTGCTAGAAACCTGCAGGGTCAGGAGGATTATCTCCTCTGCAAGGTAACGCCTGCTGTAACCGTTGTTCTTCATCCTTTTTCAGTTTTTCCCCCTCTAGTGGGCACCTTCCTTCCACGGGCCGCTTCGTAACCCGCCGCAGACGGGCCACCACTGCCAAGCCCCAACCCCCGAAATCATTGTTCACCACGCTGAACTCTTCAGATGAGTTTACAACCGCCGGCCCCAGGAGAACCCTCCGGCCCACCCGGAGGATGGCCCCCCCGTCCCGCTTGGCATTGAGCTCGGAGAGTGCAGCCGGCTCTGGCACCGACCCCTTAGCGGAGATTTCCCTGAATGAGTTGGCCGACCGAAGCCTCGGACCCCGCCCCAGGAAACCCACCTTTTGCTCCACCCCCTCGGCAGGCTCCTTCAGCAGACGGCCACGCCTTAAACCCCCGTCCTACAACGACCAGTCCCTGAGCCCGCTGCCCATGCCCGCGAGCTGCATCGGCGTCTCGAGCACGTTCCACGAGGACGCCGATTTTCCCGGGCGGCTTTCCGCGCTGCCCGTCACCCCTCGCTCCGAGGAGAAGATGCCGCCGAGCCTCGGCGAGCGCCAGCCGGACCTGCGTGGCAGCGAGGGATCCTCCGCTGATCTGTTCGGCAGCCCGAAAGGCAGCGGCCGCTGCAGCGAGGGAGACTCAACAGCCGGGAATGGCGCGGGGTCCGTGAGCCTGGATCCCTCGGCGGACGGCAGCGATGGCGGCAGCTGCTTCGTGTCGGCGGCGGGGGGCTTGGAGTGGTTCATAGAGGCCGTTAAGGAGCAGTGTCTGACCGAGCGCTGCACGGTGCAGCTGCAGCGGTTGGACGGCCGCGCGGCTTCGCTGCTCCGCGGCCGGACCGCCTACTCCTCCTGCCTGGGGCTCGCCGGCTCGGCCGGCAGCATCGGGCAGCCGTCCGTGAGCCGCCTCAGTAGTTATCCGAGTTATCTGACATCAGAGTCATCTAAAGACGGTCAGAGCGCCAGCGCCTCGCCTGCAGCCGCACAGCCGAGCACACAGGAGGACCCGGAGCAGTCGGCGTCGCTTCTTTATGTTGGATCCACCCACCGCAGCGACTGCGGTGGGGAGTTTGCGGTGGGCGCCGCGCCGGCACCCGCTGCTGGACCGGTGAAGGGCGAGCGCCTCTCTGAGCAACGCAAAGCGCAGCTACGAAACACGCGTTTGTCCCGCGCAAACGGGTCCAAAAACCCAGACGACGTCATGCTTTTGGGAGAAGTCCCCGAGAGGAGGAGGACCAGAAGCCCGGGGCCGACGCCGACGCCGTCCAGCCCCCCGAGGACGGAGGGCGAGGCGGCGGCGCTCGCCATGGCGCTGAAGGAGAAATGTCTGACCGCCAAAGTCCTTGTTGAGGTGACGAGATTAAGTCTGTCGCGGCTGGACGATATTGAGCCGCTCGAACGGCCCGAGAGCCGCTGCGCAGAGACGCCCGTCGGCGCGGAGAAGAGACCCCCAACGAGCTCCGGGGACGAGATCAGAGGCGGAGGAGCAGCGCGGGGGTCCAGAGACATTCCCAAGAGAGGGGAAAAAAAGACCCGCCCGCCTGCTAAAGAAAAGAAGACGAGAACGACCACGTCGGCGGACCGTCCCGGGACGACCCGGAAGGCGTGTGTGAGCGGCCTGAGCGTCAGCCGCTGGAAGAACAACGCCAGCATAAACGCCACCGGCAGCAGGGCGGCAGACTGCAGCCTCAACCACCTGGTCTCCACCCACGGACCGCCCCCGGTGAGCAACACACACACACACACACACACACGTCCACGGGACGCTTTGATTAAACGACACAAGAGAGGAAATGAGGAATTGTTCTTTTCTGTTAAACATCAGTTACACTTCATGTCCAGTTTACAGCTGTGAGCCGTTTGTTTGACTGAAGTTTAAGGTATTTGTGTCCGAGACTCGTGTCTTCCCTCGTACACAATAACAATGCTGCCATGTTGTTGGCTAACACTGCCAAACGCCCCGTGTGTAGGAGCTGCTGGGGGGCGCCGTGGGGTTCTCCACCCCCCTGAAGGCCAGCCGCCTCAACCTGTCGTCCCTGCTGGCCGACCTGACGCCCCACACGCACACCTGGAGTCGCCTGAAGGCCGCCCTGTCGGTCCACCGCAGGAACAAGGGTAACACGCACGTGCACGCTCGCGCCGCTTTTTGTACCTGACCTGGAGGCGGCGATTCAATGAACTTCAAATAACATCGGTGTTGTTGTTGTTGTTGTTGCTCCGCAGTGCTGCTCACTCCGAGCAGCTCACGGCCGGCTGCGATGGGCGAGCTGGCCGACATCAGCGGCGACCTCTTCGCTACACCCTTTCGAACGCCGTTCCGCAAGCGCCTGCAGCCAGCGCTGCTGGGCAGCAATTCCCCAGTACGGACCACACACACACACACACACACACACACACACAGACAGCCATAAGAGTCACAACGTCCATTCTCTCTTTTGAATGTTTTGCTCACCGGACGTGAACTCCTCCCCCCTCTCTTTTGTCTCTTTTGGCCTCTAGGCTGCGTGTGAGGACGCCGACCTGTCGGATGCAGAGAAGGTGTGTGCAGAGTGCGGGCAGCCCCGCCCACTGCCGTGGGAGCAGTGCATAGCCCCTCACCGCATGCAGCAGTGTGTGAAGATAGGGGAGGGGACGTTTGGGGAGGTCTTCTCTACCACCAACGCTTCAGGAGACATGGTGGCGCTCAAAGTATGTGCGACTGTGTGCTTGCGTGCAGTATTTTGCGTTTTGTAGGTTGCGATTTGTTGCAATTGGTACAGATCATAAACCCTACTGAGGCCAATTTGTCAAATTTGGGCTATACAAAATAAATGAAATTGAATTGAAGACATTTGTGACGACAGATCATTCCACTAGAGGGCAGCGAGAAGGTGAACGGGGAGGACCAGAAGACTTTTGGAGAGATTCTCCACGAGATAATTATCTCAAAGTAAGTAGGTGGAGTCATTTCCCCTCACGGGGGGGGGGGGGGGGCGCCTGAAGTGACGGCTAACGATGGGAAACGGCAGCTCTGGTGAAACGCGTTGTGTGGTTTCTCTTCAGGGAGCTGAGCAGTCTGAAAGAGAAGCAGCAGAACAAGACTCACGGATTCATCGGACTCAACGAGTAAGTCTCTCTCTGTGTCTCTCCGGATGTTCTTTTCTTCGTTGGTTTGTTAACGTGAATCGCCTCTTTTCCCTCGCAGCCTCCACTGCGTTCAGGGCTGCTACCCTCCACACTTCCTGAGTGCTTGGGACGCCTTCGACCAGCAGAAAGGCTCAGAGAACGACCGGCCAGGTCAGTGGGGGGAGATCTGGGTCCCGTTTAGTCTCCATAGAACCAAAGGGCCGTTTCTTTATTACCAGACGGCGACCGATCTTGTATATTTATCTCTACTGTCTATCTGGATGATTTATCACCTCAGCAAACGTTGTCAGCATCGATCTCTAGTTGCACGTCTTCTTCAGTAGACGATGTTCATTTAGTAAATATGTTCAGAGTGGATTATGCTTTAGGCCGGGGCTACTTTGCGTTTTCAGTTCATCAAAGTTATTTGGTCCTTTGTGATGTGTATCAGTGTGACGGGGAAAAAAAATCCTCTCTCCCCCGTGAGACGGCCAAATTGTTAATAGTCCAAACGGGACAAACCTCCAGCATCAGTCTGCGTCTCGCATCCTTTCCTCAGGTCTCTCTCTCTCTCTGCTTAGATTTTTTTGAAAAGCATCAGTTATTCATAATCCTGGAGTTTGAGTTCGGAGGCGTCAACCTGGAGAACAGCAATGGGACGGTAGGCTCTGCGTCGCTTTCCCTCTTGCACGGCACTCTGCTCTCATCACATTTGTACACCAGTTGTAAACATGGGCTCAGACATTAATATAGAGGCCACATGACAACATAAAGTTAAATATGTATGCCGAAGGAGCCACTAAAAGATTAAACCGGCTGAGCAGCTGAACTTCTGCAAACAGTAAACACATTCGAAACGCTGTGTTTATGTTTATTTACTTGAGTCTTCGTTGTGTCTTGAAGCTGACGTCTTTGCTGGTGGCCAAGAGCATCCTTCATCAGGTCACTGCTGCCTTGGCCGTTGCTGAGGAGGAGCTCCACTTTGAGCACAGGTAGAGTGTCAGCGCGCACACACACACACACACACACACACAGACACACACACACAGGGTCGTCTGTGGCCATCAGGCACACTAAGCAGGGAGAGATTCAATGTATATAAAGTGAAAACAAACATACAATCAAATGTCTAAAATCTACTGTTCATAAAAGAAGTCAAATTGTTTTTTTGATTGAGTGAGCAGAACAATACAACGGTTTGTTAAAATGTTTGCTGAATAAAAAAAAAAAACACTGGGAAACGCTGTGCAATACTGTGCTGCTGCTGTGGGACTCCTTGATGCTGCAGGGACCTCCACTGGGGCAACGTGCTGGTCAAACCCACCAAGCAGAAGACGGGGAGCTTCTTCCTGAAGGGAGCGGCCCACTCTCTGGAGACCAAGGGGGTGCTGGTCCGCATCATCGACTACTCTCTCTCCAGGCTGGAAATCGGTCAGGAGGTTTTCCTCTTCTCCTCGTCGGCCTCTTTGTTCCGTACCCCGAAGGGTAGAAATGATGCTGATAATATAACATGTCCCCTACAGATGACCTGACGGTGTCCTGTGACATCTCCAATGACGAGGAGCTCTTCATGGGCCAGGGGGACTACCAGTTTGACATCTACAGACAGATGAGACAGGAGAATGGGTCAGTGTGTCTGTAATTCTACACAAATACACATGCATGTATATTTGTTTGTGTGTTTATATCATTTGTGTGTTGAGCCAACCTAGTTGTTTGCGTCACTGATTGCTGATCACGATGCCTCCTCTCAGAAATAACTGGAGTGACTACCACCCCCACACCAACGTGCTGTGGCTGCGCTACCTGTGCTCCAAGCTGCTCTCCATGAAGTACCGGGGCTTGGGAGGGAGGGGCTACAAGGGCTTGCGAGAGGAGCTCACCCGTTTCCATGACGACGTCCTCCAGTACCGCTCTGCCACCGACGCGCTGCGGACCTGCCCCATGTTTCAGTAGCATTTCAGTGTGAGGATTCTCACACCTACTGTTTTTAAGATGCGGAGACACAAGGAGGTGTGCGCTTCATCTTTAGTGTGCAGTCTGCTTGTCGTCTGACATATGAAGACGGGGTTTATTCATCTCCTTTTATGTGTCAACTGCCCTTTGTCACGTTTATTAAAATAACCATTTAATACGACGTATAAATGTCTTACACTTTTTATTTGAAGTTTCTTTGATGCCTGATGCATTAGCTGCTGCTTTCAGAAATACTGTATAAAGAAAACAAACATTCCTCCTTGATACATTTTTTTTTCAATCTAAAAGTGGTATTGTGATCCAGATGTTCCCATTATATTTTATCACCAAAGGTATTTGTTAGAAACTCACTTTCTCTCTATAGACTTGTTAAACTAACAGTTATCAACATTTTAAGCTATTTAATAGACTAAAGTGCACAGAAAATATTAATTTTCTAGTCAACACTGCTGGAGGGTTTTCCAGACCGATTTGTAGTGCAGCAGTATTTAGTTGTGTGAAATCAAATGTGAAAAGTAGGTTGTGCAAATGTTTGAACCCTGATCATTTGAATACCTGCAACTACTCAATGCTGATTAACTGCAACACAGAATTAGTCTGATTAGATTGTGAAGCCTTGAATTCCATAGAAAGGTGCATCTGATCATCAGAAAAGGTATTAAGGGCGGGCTTTGATCCTCTGAACAGTGGCGGCATGGAAGCATCATAACGGCTATCAAATGATCTGAGAGCAAACGGCGGTCACCAGTGTGTCCTCGGCTATGAGCAGCGCTAAGAGATGGAAGGCTGCAGGCGCAGTTCTTGTGAAGGCACAGGTGGCAGCAAGAAGAATAACAGAGCGGTAAAAGAATGGTGAGAGTGGTCTGGGACGACCCTCAGACCCCCTCCAAAGACCTGCGAGGTCATCTGGCTGCAGATGGCGTTGCCGTGCACGGCTGCGCGGGAGAAGCCTTTTCTGCACGCACGCCACAGACCGGCTGGCCTGAGGTTCGCCGCACTGCATGTGGAGTTTTTTTTTTTTTTTGCCTCCTACGCATGGAGGCAAAAGAAAGAAGCATTCCTAGAAAAACACCTGCGGCCCACAGGGACATTTGATGGGGGGGCTGTGTGGTTAGTGCAGGAACTGGGAATCCAATTAAAGTTGAGGGTCGCGTGGATTCAACAACAACAATAACGTTCAGGAATCTGTAACAGTTTATGCAGAGGAACAAGTATACGATGTTCTGGAACGGCCGTCCCGGTTCCCACACTTGACTTTAAGGCAGCCATTTAACACGCTGAACGGAAGAACGGTCCAGAATACCTTCATCCAGAATCCAGACACTCGTCAGAGGCCACAGGAAGCCGCTGCAGGCTGTTGTTTTTGCAAAAGGAGACTCTAGTAAATATTAATGTGATTTTTCTGTTGGGAGGCCCAAATTTATGCACCTGTCTAACTCTGTTATGATGCCCGTGGCATATTTTCTGTTTATCAAATAAACCTTATTTCACTGGTAAAATATCACATGTCCATGGGGTATTTTATATATATATATATTTATATGAATATATATATGACGAAGTTCCTGAATGAAAGTAATGCAGATCATCAGCGGTGTTTAGAGTACAGGGAGATCGTATCTATATCTTAATACAATCATAAAGTAAACCTCATCTGCCTGCTGATTGTGTTGCTCGTTTGAAAAATAACCACGTTAGCTGCTTGGGGTTAATAAATTTCCTCTTATGTCAGCGATTTGACAACAGAACTATTCGTATTCACGCTGCGGCGTACTGCATACTGATTTATGGTTATTAAATATTAATGCGTGAGGAGGTAGTGGCATATTGCTAGTCTGTATTGGTGAACATACTGTATGTTGACCAATTAAGATATAAACTGCATATAATTATTGAATTTTTGAAAAACTAAAATACCCATTGTGATATTTAGTTAGTTTTTTGTAACAGTTTTACTATATGACGTAAAATGATAAAACACGTCCCGCCAGCCAGCTTCACTTTAACATCTACAATCTACTTAACATCTACTGCACAAAATCTGGATTTCTCCGGTAGAAAGAAGAAGCGAGTACAAAAACAAAATATTTTATATAATTTCTTCAACAAGATTATTATACATTTTTGCATCGAGACAAGCTTCCTGTTGGTCGGGTGAGTGGCGGGTTCCCCTTCTGACCGGGAGCCGCAGTGAAAACGTCCGACGCTTTGCAGACGCTCGCCTGCTGATCTTCAACAAATGGACGTTCTCCTGGAATAATCGCGTGTTGGAGATTAGAGCAAAGGTTTGCACTTCAAAAAAAGAAAAGGAAGACTGCTTTGATAAAAAAAAAAAAAAAAAAAAAAATCAACACATGGAGACATCACAAACCATACAAAGGAGATCGGGCGGGCCTGCGCTCCGCCATGTGTTTGAGAAGCACTTTTTGGTTGAGCTTTGAGGCAATGTTTGAGATGGCCTTGCTGGTGATGAGCCCGTCTGTCTGTGGATGCAGTCGTGTGTGTGTGTGTGTGTGTGTGTGTGTGTGTGTGTGTGTCAAACAGATGCGTATAAGAAGCAATGAACTGTATATGCGTAAATGTACTTGCAGCTGCTGTGCGTGTGTGCATGTAAGATTGGTTTGTGCTCAGAAGGAGAAGTATTTGGTGAACCACTCCTGTTTCAGCCCATCTGTCCCCCTCTGCTCCAGATACGGGCCCCTGCAACACACAACAGAAACACGTGCATTGGCCGCAGTCATTAGTCCGTCCGTTGGACAGGAAACGGAGGAAGGGAGACGTAAACGATGGTCCATTTAGAGTGCAATCGACCATGAGGAAGGAGATGCTTTAGGGCGGGGCTACCTTGTGATTGACAGGCGGCTTCCACAGTTTTGTTTCGTCTTACAACTTGAACCCCTTTAGTGTGTTTCAGACTAAAATGAAGAAGTAGTCCACACAGCAATGGGTGACGTCATGGTGACTATGTCGGCATCTTATATACAGTCTACGATTGGGAGAGTTAGCTATTATTTTACAATTCAACAGCATTATGAAGTATTTATTTATAACAAGCATGAGGCTCAGTACGTCAGCATGTCTTCTTTTATTTTTCTTTGTTTTTTTACAATAAATTTATTGTCTCTGAGTCTGAAACAAATTTAGTTTGATTGATTGCAATATTTTCAGGAACGCTAGAAGAACGCAGTGTGCTCACATTCCGATCATTCCCTGTGCCGAGTGATGCGTCTGTCTGTCAACCTTCACGTCTCTCGACCTTTCGTCCCATCACAACATGCCCCTACCTGATGGACTGGCCCCGCAGGTGTGCGTGGGGCTCCTGGCACGAGGGCGCCACGTAGCGGATGCCTGTCTGCGGCGAGGGGCAGACCGGCAGCGGGGCGGTGGGCGCCGGCGTGGGAGGGACGCAGGAGGTCCGGGATCTGGTGGAGCGGGGGAGGGAGGGGGAGGAATGCCGGCCGAGGGAGAGGCCGGTGTGCTTGTGTGGGAGGGAGGAGGTGGAGTAGTGAGGGGAGGTCTGCGGTTGGGAGGTGGACTGGTGAGGGAGGGTGGAGGAGGAGCGCTGATGGACGGAGGACGAGGAGGACGAGGAGGAGGACGAGGACGAGGTGGGCACGAAGACGCTCCGGTCGTGGAGGCCGGGGACGCAGACGCGAGGAGGAGACTCAACGCGCTTCCTCTGTTAGGGGGACACAGTCCTTATTCACAGGAATTTATTTACAAATACAATAATAAGACGGCTGATATTCTATATTCTCATTACTGTCAAAAAACGCCATGAATACACCCAGAAATGTACCAATTCTTGAATTGAATATGGTAGTTTAATGCGATTCAGTCCCACATCCACTTTCCTGTTTCCATAAATATAATTAACTAATAAATTCATATTTCTATAAATATATATAGGCTATATTTGTGTTTTTTTTCTGCTTATTAAATGTAGCTGAAAGCCCAGCGAGCTCGTTTCCAGGAGTTCACTATGAACACATGCACTCACCCTCATGGTTGGCGTGACGCTCGCGGGGCGGGGCCTGAGGGTGCTGTTGTCCCCGGCGACGGGCGGCTGGAGCTGCAGCTGGTGCCTCTCCTCCTGGAGGAAAGGAGGACGAGGAAGGAGCGTCGTTACGTCGGTGTTGTTGCGGTGGTTCCGGAGGTGGCTGCTTGTTTGCTGCTCTGCCTCATGGCGCACAGATGGCCGACTCAGCACGCTGCCAGAGGACACCAGGTCTCCGCTGATGATTAATGAAGACACTGCTCCAGTTCCATTTGGTCTGAGTGGTCCAACATTCGTATCCGCTCGTGGTCCTTTTGCTGTTAACTGGCTACAAGAACTGCTCAAATAACACCCGTCAGGTGGCTTTGCACCATTCTTCCTTATTTAAATGTATACTAATTGTACAGTTTAAATGTTGCACCAATTGTATCATTTAAACTAAATGTAGGATACAATGTCTTTCTTTGATCTCAGCTCAAGTCGACCAGTCCTTTTGCTTTTGACCATATTCTAGCCTATGAACTAGCACCAACTCTGCTCAAAGATGCTTTTGCCTTTTGTGTCCACTAGATAGAGCAAAAGTCGGAAGACAGACGGACACAGAAAGGGTTTGAACTGTGAAAGGGATCAATGCAGCTACCTGGCATTCATCCTGACACAGTGTCACCCCCATGCTCCGGATGCAGCGCTGAGGTCAATGGAAGCAGAGCAGACTGAATCTCGGGGGAGGGGCTTTGACGGGGTGGGCTGCCACTTTTGCTTTTTGGAGGTGTGTGTGTGTGTGTGTGTGTGTGTGCGCGCGCTCCCACCACCAGGCGCTTGATGAGCTGGTCCCTCTCGGTGAGCCTCTCCTGGAGTCTCCCCAGCTGCAGGTCATCGCAGCGAGGCTCCCTCCTCCTGCAGCGCTCCTCCCGCTCGCGCAGTCTGCAGTTAAATCATATACACAAACACACACGCGCACTCTTCTCACATACCCGCCCTTCATGTACAAGATCCCTGGATGCCCCCCCCACAACGCCCCCCCCCCCGGGCCCGTCTTGCCCTCCACTCACTCGTTCTCGAGGGCCACGATGCGGGTCTGCAGGTGCGTCTGGGCGCTGCTGTACTCGGACACCAGGCTCTGCATCTCCTTCTTGTGCTTCCTCCTGATCTCCTCCACCTCCTCCCTCCTCTTGTCCTCCTCGCACTCCTTCTTCTTCTCCTCGTCCACCTCCTCCTCGTCCTCCTCTTTCACGTCCTCCTCTCTCCTCTCCTCCCAGTGTTTCTGCGACTCCTCCAGTTTTTCCATCTCCACCCTCAGCTTCTCCACCTCCTCCTTCAGGCGCTGCGCTTCCTCCTCCAGCTGCGCGTCCCTCTTCTTACGCAAATCCAGGACCTCCTCCTCTTTTTTCTCCTCGACTTCGGGTTTCTCCTGTGCGGACCTGATAAGACACACGTGGACAATGCATGATAAGGCTTTATTTAAATCCAATGCAGCCAAATGGGATACGGCAGAAGGGATCGCACTTCTCTTTTTTGTGTCCGGGTGGGTTAACTACATTTTGTTGCGCATCCTTGTGTTGTATAATGACAATAAATGGTCCTTGAATATGACTCTGTCTGGATATACCTGCATTCGTTCGTTTCGAAAAGCAGTGAATTGCGTTGCCAGGCAACAGCTTGGATAAACGTATGCTTCATGTCAGCGGAGGTTGTCACGGGGACACATTTTGTATGAAGTAGGGTCCACATCTTTTGGTTGCAATGGTCGCATTCATCACCTCAGCTTGTTGTGCAGTGTATGATGAAGCATATACGTGGAAACCAGAGTCAAATTCCACATAAGCATACGTGGCCAACGAAGCCGATTCTGATTATTAGAAAATATTAAACTTTATTTACATCTTTAGTCCAGTTAAACAAACTGACAAACATACGGATTTAAATGACTGGACCCAAGCAACAAGGTTTTAAAACAAAAAAAGCAGGTAAACGTATCCTAGTGGAAACGCCAAATATAAGTATGAACCGGATTATTCAGTTTGTTTAGCCCCAAAACACAGATTAGAGGGATTGACAGTGTGTCAGGGCGCTCTGCCCCGGAACGGACAAACCTTTGACAGAAAAAGACTGCATGCTGACGGAAGCAGCAAGCTTATTCATGACAGGCTTGGTGGCACCTCTGCAGCTCCCTGATTAACACAGTGCACCGACGGCCGGCTATGTGTGTTCGTTGGTTAGCGGATTTGGACCGAGTCAGTCCCCCATTGCCTCCGTCTCAGTCGTATAGTGAAATATCTGCCAACTTCTTACACATGATGGGGTGAAATGTGAGGATTTGATGTTTTTCTTGAAGAGGACATCATCCCGTGTGACGTCCATCGCCGGATGAACCAACATGGCAAACAACCGTTAGCCGCTGCATTCCCACAGGTCACATCGTTAGTGTCATGATATAGAACTCCACGGGTGTCTTTCCTCACCTCTCCTTTAATTGCTTCTTCAGTGCTGCGTTTTCTCTCTGCATCTCCAGCATGGCACAGCGGCTCTCATCCAGCTGTCGCTCAAACACCTGATACTGGTTCTGCTGCTTCAGATCCTTCACACACACACACACACACACACACACGCGCGCGAGTTACCGATATCAGCCCTCGAGAACCATTTTTGTGGTCGTATTTTCACCTTGTTTTGGCCCGTGTGTGTGTGTGTGTGTGTGAGCGTGTTACCTGCTGCAGGGCCATCATCTGTGTGTGTGCCTGCAGTTGGGCCTGCAGGTCCTCTATCTGCTGCATGTGTCTCTGGGTCATCTGCCGGCTCCACTCCGTGTGCTGCTGGGTCAACTCGGCTCGCTGCTTATCTGATATCACGCACACACGCACACACGCACACACGCACGCACGCACAAGGGGAAATAACAAAATAAATCGGACCGACTGCTACAGGTGCCCATCCGCTGTTGCCACGGTGAAGTGTATCCATGGCGATAGCAACTCCGCTGTTTAATTTACATTCTCAACGTGCGCATCACTCAGTGTGCATGACACTCGTGCACGCGCGCGTTTACGTGTGCAACGTGTGCGCTACCTAGCTCCAGGTGGTGCATCGTCTGCAGCCTGTTCCTCTCAGACAGAACGTCTTCCTTCGCCTGCCTCTCCAGCGCCTGCAGAGCCTTGGCGTGGTTGTGCCTCTCCTCCCCCGAAGACTGGGTTTGGGGCTCCTAAGACACACACACACACACACACACACACACACACACACAGCAGCACTTAGCCGCACGCGCACGCACTCCAGTGGGATCACGTTACAAAGCCTCTTCATCACCAAAGCCACTAAATTATTCATCACAGAGAGGAAGACCTGTGAAAGATTTCAGGGTACCTGAAGTAGATCCTTCAGTTTCTTGTTTATCTCCTTGGTGTCCTGGACCTCCTTCCTCAGCCTGTTAATTTCAGGGTTGCCATGGCAATCGTCTCCCGGGCTCTGCTTCGTTTTCTCCGCCTAGCGAGAGACGGGTACGCGTACAGTAATGCTGAGGTGATGAGGTTACAATCGGGCCCGGAGTGATAAATGAGGCTTTTGTTCCACCCACTCTTGAAAAGTAAATAGACTAAGGACCTAATTATGTTACTTCTTACACAGTACTGAAGTAAAAGCACTAACGCCATCATTTAAAAAACACTCCTTTACCAGTCCTGCATTCAAAATGTTATCTGCATGAAACCAATATAGAAAATGTGCTTGACGTCAGGAAATAAAAGGCATCTACAGAGCAGACAAATGGCTTCTTAGCTGTCACATCATAACGTCCTCGGCTAAACCAACGGACGTGGCTCCATCATCCAACGAGCCTCGGGTCCACTGCCCGACTACGTCGGCCGCCGCCCGGCTCCAGGGGGCAGGAGGTGAGAGGAAGACTCACCTCGCTCAGCTGACCCCGCAGCTCCGATATGAGCGCCTGCAGCTCCTGCTCTTTGCTCTGCCACCGCTGCTCGCTCTCAGCGACGGCGGCGTTCATCTCGATCCTGAACTCGGCTCTGAGGCGGTCCTCGCACTCCGCCCTGCAGGCACGCATCAGCGCCAGTCAAGCCACTTATTCAACAATCGTTTCAAGCGTATCGTAGATGAGGTAGAAACTCACTCTTTTTTGTTCATGTAAGTGCTAGTGTGGTTTTCTATGTGTTTCTATGTAAATATGCAGAGATTCGGAGCTACAGGAGCAGAAACCTGCAAATCTCTCACCAGCAGGTTTTGTACAAAACCCCTAAAAAAGGGAACGTCCTGTCAGGGACACTATCAACCACACATTAGCGTTGTCTGCATGCACACTGGATTTTAGAGTCATTTTAAAGTTTTCATTTTCCAGATTCCCCTTAGAACACCTCTCATTTTCCTGCAGCCATCGGGATCATCTGGACCGTGATACTGATTTCCCTCTAATGCGCTGACATTCCCACCATTCCAACGGCCGTCGCTTCGATCCACAATTTCAATCCTTTGCCTCCCAACTTAAGCGTGCGATCAGCTGAGCTACCTGATGCGGTCCTCGGCGTGCCGCTGGCCCTGGTCGAGGAGACTCCGCTCCGTGCTCAGGCGGCTCTGCTCCAGGACTTTCTCCTCCAGCCGGTGCTTGTCGGCCCTCAGGGACGCCGTCTCCCTCTGCTGCCTCTCCGCCTCCTCCTGCATCCGGGCCACCCGGGCGCGGGCCTGACGGAGCTCCTCCTGCAGGCGGCCGGGTGCCGCCGCCTCGGGGGCGCCCTGCTCCTGCTGGTCCCGCGGTTGGGCGGCAGACTGCAGCCTACAGGTCTGGGAGCAGGAGAGCCTTTCACTTAAAGCGCGTTACAGCCGGCGGAGGGAATGAGTTTACCGGAGGGACGGCTTCTGGTAAAACCTCGTCGGTGGCATCTTTCAGCTTCGTCCGCAGCTCCTCC
Source organism: Gasterosteus aculeatus (assembly GCF_964276395.1). Taxonomy (NCBI): domain Eukaryota; kingdom Metazoa; phylum Chordata; class Actinopteri; order Perciformes; family Gasterosteidae; genus Gasterosteus; species Gasterosteus aculeatus. The sequence goes on along the minus strand of NC_135696.1, from coordinate 2,153,941 downwards.
ATTTCCCTCTCCAGCTCGCCGCGCAGCTCCTCACCGGCCCTCCTCTCCTCGTCCAAACGGGAACACACCTGCCGAGGAGCGCCATCGTGACATGAACAACCTCTGACCCGCGACACATCTCCTTACAAAGCCAAGTCAGACAGACGCCGACCTCTTGGTTGGTCTTCCTCTCTGAGCTCAGAGCCTCCTGGACGCCCTGCAGCTCGGCGGCGTGCCTCCTCATCACCTCCTCTATGGCCTTCCGTACCTGCTCCTTCAGCCGCTTCCTATCCTCCTCCGCCTTCTCCACCAGCCTCCTCTTCTCCTCCTCCAGCTTCTGCTGCACGTTGGCCCTCTCGGCCTCCACCTGCTCGATGCTCTTGTCCAGCTGCAGGCGAATGCGCACCCTCTCCACCTCCAGCTCCTTCCTCTGGCAGTCCACCTCCTCGTCCTTCTCCCTCCTCAGGCGCTCTTTGATGCCCTCCAGCTCCTCCCTCTCCTCCTCCCTCTCCCGGCGCAGCCTTTTCCTGTCCTTCTCGAACTTCTCCTTCTCTTGCTCCCGCTCCCCGCGCGCCTCGTCCCTCTCTCTGTCCATGTCCTTCTGCAGCTTCTCCCGCTCGTCGTCCGCGTGCTTCTGGATGCGCCGCAGCTCCTCCGTCTGGGCTCGCACCATCTCGGAGCGCAGGCTGGACAGGGCCTCGGCGTGCTGAGGGGGGGGACACACACACACGCGCACATCCGATGGGACCGCTGCGACAGGAAGCGGCGGCGGCTCCTGCCGCGCTCCTTACCTGGCGGATCTGCCGGGCGTGGTCGCTGCTCCGGCCGCTGCTCTGCAGCTCCAGCTCTCTGTTGCGGCTCTGCAGGCGGCCGGCCTGGCTCCTCAGCTCCTCCACCTCGGTGCACACGCAGGCCTCGCAGCCCCCCCGGTTCAACAGCTCCTCTGGCACACACGGAGAGGAGACGCAAGCGCATGAACGCGCCGATTGATTGCACATGGTGCAAGCAGAAAGGGGAATAAGGATGCGCCACCAGCCCGCAATGAATAACGTCTTTTGTGCTGACCGGCTGTGACGGGACTTTGATGAAGCTGTTTGCCTCTGAGGAGGATGAATAACGCGCGTTTGTTGCATTCCCTGTACACATTACAGACTTAATTAACGCTGAGTCAGAGTTGCCGCCGGGAACGTGCTGAGCTCAGCGGGGCGCTCTGCCTCTCCGGTGGACGGACGGGCGAGACGACAGGTGAGGGCAGAGGGAGGGGGGGGGGAGGGGTTGACAGGCTTATACCTGCTCTGCTCTGCAGCTCGTCCTCCTGCAGCAGCAGCCTCTCCTTGGCGACGGAGAGCTCCTCCTCCGCGCGCCTGGCCGCGCCCTCGGCCTCCATCACGCGCCTCCGGTCCAGCTCCAGCTCCTCCTCCAGGTCCTGGTGGTGCCGCCCCCCCCCCCCCCCCCCCACCCCACACAACAACAACAAAACAAACACAAAACGACAGGAAGGGAGGAGAGAAGAAAGACAGGTGAGGGCAGCGGCCTTTGACACAGATGAGGACAGAAAGGGCACAAGTCAGGGAGAACAACACGGGGGGGGGGAGGGGAGTTGGGGGGGGGGAGCTGCCCTCCCGCGGCTACGGGCGGGTAATGGCTCGCTGTGTGAGGACTCTCTCGCGGGGGCTTCTTAATGCTTGTGTAATGGCGGCGGCGGCGCGGCGGATCCATCCCGCTCCAACTGCTCATTAGTTGGCAGCGGGAGCAGCACTCAGGCGGAGCAGCAGGAGGTGAGACAGCCAGATCCACCCACCCTCCCCCTCTCCCCCATCTCCCCCATCTCCCCCCTCTCCACCATCTCTGCCTCCAACCCGCTCCCTCTCCCCGTGAGCACCGTCATTAGCCGGGTGCTTCCGAGACAGGAAGTTGCCACATTTCAATTTCCTCTCCCGTCCGTTTCAACCACCTCCAGTTTCAGTGTGTATGGAAGGATTGTGTGTGTGTGTGTGTGTGTGTGTGTGTGCGTGCGTGTGTGTGTGCGTGCGCGTGTACCTGTATCCGCTCTTGCAGTTTGACCGTGCTCCTCTTGCCCTCCGACAACCTCTCCAGGTGGCCCTCCACCTCCGCCTCCGCCCTCTTCACCCTCTCTTTCAGGGCACTGTGCATCCCCCTCTTCTCCTCCTCCTCCCTCTCCTCCCACCTGCGCCGCTCCTCCCTCCACTCCGCCTCCATCCCCCTCCTCATGTCCTCGCGCTCCTTGTTGAGGTCGCTCATCCTCTGCTCCCACTGCTTCCTCTCCTCCCTCGCCGCGCGCCCCCTCTCCTCCTCCGCCCGGTCGCCCTCCTCGCGCAGCGCCTCCAGCTCCTCCGAGAGCCTTTGCGCCTTTTCCGAGTCCTCCCGTTGCTCGCCTCTCCTGTCCTCCTCCTCGTCCCTTTGTCTCTGCTCCTCGGCCGCTTGCTTCAACTCTTTCTGCAGCTCCAGGATCCGCTCGCCGGCCTCCTCCAGCTCTTTGCTCAGCCGCAGGTTCTCCTCCTGGCCGTCGGCGATGTGGGCCTTGGCCTCCTGGAGCTCCTCCTCCGCTGCCTGGAGCTTCTCCTCAAACTCCTTCCTCAGCTCCGACCCCGTCTCGCGCTCTCTCTCCTCCGACTGGATGCGGAAGACCTCGAAGTCCGCCTGCACCTGCGGGCACAGAGGAGACGGTGTTAGACGCTGGGGGGCTGCTGGGGGGGGGGGGGGGGGGGCTACTATGCTCCACCATTTCATCTCAGGGAAGAACTGCAGCATACAGGCAAACCACAGTGCACAGGAGCCCCTTCAGTCTTCTTTAATAAAACACAAGGTGAGTTGAGTAAATTATTGTCCATTTAGTGTCAAAGAAATACCATAGAAGAAGAGTAGGCTTTAGGGCGGGGCTACATGATCGACAGCGTGTTCTTACATAATTCCACTGCAGCCCAAATTTGGTCCTTATATGTATAAATATATACATATATATATATATATTCTGATAACGGCCCAAATCCAAGATGTCGACAGCAAAATTGAGGCTTCTCAAAACGCAGTTTTTCATTTACTTTTACTTTATTCTGCCTGTGACGTGACCAGGATTCATAAGATACTTTTAGTCCTGCAAATAGAAAACCTGTTTAGGGACAAAGGACATTGAGAGTCTGCCATGTCCTCGCGGCTTTAATCCCTCCTGTACGCGTCTCCTTATAATATGGACATTTGCGTCAAAATACAGTACTTGTGTTTTCTAGACGGTGATCCAGCGGTGAGGCCGTGTTTGATGTTTGTCGACGGATTCTAGCAGAAGTGTTTCGTTTACGCGTCATGTTCCTCAACGAGACAAAGAGACGACATTTCCAAATAAAAAATGAAGAGGTTGATGTCACATCACTGAGCTGCATTGTGTTCGCTCAGAGGAAAGGCGCGTGTGTGTCTCAGCGACGCAGCATCGATAAGGCCGTACGGCCTCGGGCCATCCGGGCCGGGCGGACCGCTGTGGGTCACTTGAAGTGGACACGCAGAGTCCTTGACTGAGGTCAGCTGATCTCACAATGGAGAGCGACGCCCACACCGCAGACCCGTCAGCTCGGGGGGGGTCGCAGTTTTGAAGCTTAAGAGTTCTGAATTTAGAGGGGGGGGCATTTGACCCCTGGTGAGACAACAGTTTAGAAAGTGACGAGGATGCTGACTCTCCTCTGTAACACACACACACACACACACACACACACACACACACACACACCTGGGCCCCGGCTCTCTGCTGCTCGTCCAGAGAGTCCTGCATCTCCAGGAGGCGCGTCCTCAGCGGCGACCCCTCCCCTTCGTGACAGGTCTCCACCAGGATGCGGTGCACCTCGTCGTGGTGGGCGTGGCTCAAGGCCTGCAGCGCCGCCTCCTGCTCCTCGTTCTTCATGTTCAGAGAATAAATCACCTGGAGAGCATGAAGGACAGGGAAGCGTTAAGCCGCCGTGGGCACAAACCGTACGTTCTGGGCCGTATCTGTTCATCCACTTCGCCCATCGGTGGCTGAAGCGGTTTTCTGTCCCCCCGTGTTGAGAGATTTGAGGGAAAAGCACTTTAGTGTCGTCTCCCTCCTATTTTTGGAACTGCAGAATAGCGTAAAGTAGGAGCAGCCAGTCATTGTCGAGTTTAAGCTGACATTGAAAGATTTATTTGCGGACCGTCGATAAGAAAAGATTAAAACTGGCCCAGTTTTGTTGTAGGAGAATAAAACGGTTGTTTCTATTCCCGTCCTTTTGACTGGACTGATCCCAAACTGTGTGTGCGGAGGGACGGAACGCAAACTGACGCCAACACGCCAGTATAATAACAAACAACTGCAAACTGACACAGAAAACTCAATAATCCCCAAACACAAAGCACAGAGGTTAAACAGTAACGCCTGCAAACAGCGCGTTCATTCTCCAGCCGCCGTCACGTGACGAGTCCTCATATGGTCCGTGACTAACACCTGAAATACGGCCCGCCGTCCTCCGTACCCTCCATTCCACATCTACCGTGTCATCATCTGCTCCCCCCGACCCCCGATGGCTCACTTACACGTGTATCCGCAGAGGTGTGTGTGTGTGTGTGTGTGTGTGCGTGTGTGTGTGTGTGCGTGTGTGTGTGTGCGCGCACATCGGCTCATATTTTACCCGGACGCCTCTCTGTCTGCAGCGTACAGCTGGCACGGCTCTGCTGGACATTCCCTCCGCGTGAGCCATGCTGTGTGTGTGTGTGTGTGCGTGCGTGTGTGTGTGTGAGCGACAATGTATTTCCTATTAATAAGCAACAGATATCGATGACAGAGGGGACAAATTTTCAAATGCTGCCGGTGAATGAAAGAGCGTGAACCATGAACTTTGACCCACGACTCAAGGGGACCCGAGGGGACTGTGAACCGAGGGCACGGTTCTTAGGGGATTACAACCACACTGCATTCTGGGAAGTCTCTCCACGCATTTGGCAGAAGCAGGTCGCGGGGCGATGGTGTCGTTTGCGACGTCGGGTTTGAGTTCTGACAAACATTTCACTGGATAACCTCTCAAATGAACCTAGCAGATAACAAAATGGACAGAAATATAATGCTTTTTGTAAATAGGCTGTATTACATTTAAATAAAAGGCCATCAATTCTCTGCTACATTTACGCCCTTTGATCCTTGCGTTTGAGGGATTAAACGCAAAATTAAATTTGCTTGAATCAAAGCGCAAAGAGAACATATTTTGCAAATCCCTACAACTACGACAGCATAATGAAGGCTGAATTCCCATTTCGTCATCATTCTTCACAAGACGACAAGCCAATAACTTTCACAATACTCACGATCAGTGCCGGGCAGCGCTAACGTGCAGCTCCGCCGACCCTCCATGTGACCTCCTGTGGTTTGCACACATTTATTTAATGCACCTAGCTTCGCCCGGCGTTTACCAACATGAGCTGTCACTCACGCCCCTTTTGGGGTGTGAATTCAGAGAGGCGCTCGGTGCGGCCGCTCAGTGTCAGAGAGTGGAAACACTGTAAATCTCGCCCCGAGATCCCCGCATTGATCCCGCCAGTCGATGGTGCTTGTCGGCCTCTGGAAGCGAGGGCCGGTGCTTATTGCCAATAACTTCATCCTCAGCAGAGCGTGGAGTGAATGTACCGTCTCCGGTGTCTAAAGGAGCACCGGGACGAGGCTTTATGAAAACGGAGTTGGGAGCTGGGGTGGGTGTTTGAGGTCAGGCAAAGATACGGGCAAGCGTGCACGCACTCACACACACACACACACACACATATCAATGAGGGCACCGGGTGTTCTGCGCTGCAAAGCGGGGACCATCGTGACAGATCGAGCGTGATAAGTACAGGAAGTCAAACAGACGGAATTAGAGCTGCCAATCAAACGTGCTGCCGTACTGCATCCTTTAATGTGTCACCATTGATCTCTGCGACTCGACGTCAAGAGACTCTTTTCTCCGCGTGTTCACTCACGCGCGCACGTCTGCGCACGAGCTTATGTGAGCATTCACAACAGCTGGGCTCTGCTTTCTTTCCCGCTGCCTCGTCCCTGCACTTGAAAACACTCCGGCGTGCTACCGGTTATCTTTAGCAGCAGCCACTGGAACGGGGAGCAGAGGGATGGAGGAAGGCCCATGTGGAGGTGGGGGGTGGAGGTTGATAAATATATAAGGTTACCACAGCCGACCCGTTTCCCGCTTCCTCTCCCTCCGTGCTACTCTCAAACAGGCCGGACAACACGCACAACAACCAAACGTGGGGTTTGACGATTCTAAGGTGGGTTTTTAGATTTATTCACATGCGCTCGTGGAAAGAGCGACAGAAGTCTGGGCCTGTTTTTTCTTTTCTTTTCCTTCATTTTATTGGACACAGCCAAAGGGGTTGCCAAATCCCACAGACCCAAACGATGACCCCCACTCCCCCAAGCCCGTCTGTGTTTTCATGCGTCCTGAGAAGAGGCTGAACAACACACACACACACACACACTGACACACACACACACACACACACCTGCAGGCTGCACAGAGGTGAGTCCTTAAGGGAGGAACTGCACTGTCATCAGTAATCGCCGTAGCTCAACAAGCGATGGGTCATGCCCTGCCCTGCTTCTGCAAGCGTTATTGTGCACCATGCAGAGAGGGAGAACCCCAACGCTTTGCTGCACAGCACACCCCCCCCTCCCCCCGCCTGGGGGGTCCATGTCAATGTTATTGATTACTCAAATGATGCATTACCATGAACCTCTGGCTACCTTTTGTATCCTCTGCTGGTCAGACAAAGGGGAAGGCTGCAATCTTTGAGATCTCTTTATTGTTTTCATGCATTCGTTTTTTGTTTTTTTAAATACAACCCATTTACGCCGTAAATCGATGCCGAGGACGACCCGTGCATCAACTGATAATTACATCGCTCCTAATTGATGCCCCGGAAGGTTTGGCTCCCCAGTAGGAGACCTGCGGGCGAGTGATGTCTGATTAGTGTGTCAGTCACGGAGACCAATGAAGCCAAGTTCCCCCGGTCGTTATCTGGAGGGACGGCGATGCTTTGGATGCAGGATATAAAGGTGCATGTACCGATGCAGCCCCCCCGTCATCAGCGGCGGATCTCACCTTGGTGAGCTGAGCGATCTTCTTGCACATCTTGCCGTGCATCTTGTAGTCGTACAGCTCCGGCTCGATGTTCGCGAACTCTGCCGCAGTCCCGTTAACGGAGGAGCCCGGCGGCCCGGGCGGCTGCGCAGCCTTACCGGCGCCCGCTGAAGCCATCACTTAAAAAAAGACCCCCCCTCCCCCGGACCGCCGGTGGGGGAGTCGAACGTGAACCCGGCGCCTCTCAGATCAGAACCCCGTGTCTCATTCGTGCGTCGCTGCACCCCCTCCCGTCTCGAGCGATTCGCTGGGGAACATTTGGCGGTAGATCGGCGCGGTCTCCGCTGTCCGCCCGGTGGTCGCGGAGGTCCCGCGCTGGAAGCCCATCGGGGACGCGCCGAACGACTGTCAACACCGTGATGCTTTATTCTAAGAGGATGGAGGCGCGCAGGGCACCACCTGTCTCGCGAGGGGCTTTTGTGTCCTATACATCATTACCAGAGAGAGAGAGAGAGAGGGAGAGAGAGAGGGAGGGAGAGAGGGAGAGAGGGAGGGAGAGAGGGGGGGCGCACTGCTGCAGTGCTGCCCCGCCCCACGGAGCTGCTGTATCAACGCGCGGTAGGAGGGAGGGTTGGGTGGGGGGGGATGTTACTCCATCAGTTAGATAAATACTACCACTACAAGCAGGCTGCTGGCTGGATCGCCACAGCAGCAAAACAACTTATTCCTCCCCAACAGTAAACGCGCACTCTAGATGCTGACTTTTAACCAACTGTGTAGCCCACAAGTACACACTGTTATACACGGGTTGCTACGGTTGCCTAATGCCAAGAGCAGTTCAGCAGTTTAGATATCGTGTTCCAGGAAATAGGGGGCCGTGCAAGTAACATTAAAATTAAAAAATCAATCCACCTCCAAACACACTTCTATAGAGCTCCAAAAAACTCTAATTCCATACGTGCGTAATGCAATTTGTATTGGAGCAGACTTAGAGGTTGTGCCATAGATTGCTGTTTATATGTATTACATCAAATGAGAAGTACGGTGTTTTGCTCATAGACTACCTACGTGTATAACACACAAACATACACTGCCATTCAGACTCGTTGCAAGAGAAGGAGGCGCCCCCTGCTGGTCAGAGTAGAGAATGCAGGTTTAAGACACTTGGCAGAAAGGTAGGATGCCTCCTGATTTGATCCTCACGGAGAGGCTTAGTCATGCTCCTTTTGCTGTCCCCCATGGGCCCTATAGTCAATCAACTATTTGTAACTGTGTTATGTTGTTCTGTACATGTCACGTGTCCAGAGAGGGATCCCTACTTTGTTGTTCTCCAAGAGGTTTTGTCAATTTTTCCATTTGTTTCCACGAAACTTTGAAATACCTACAATCTTACAGTCGACATGAGGCAGTAATGTGATGCCAAGCTCTCTTTTGTCATTCTTCAGTTATCACATATAACCAAGTGCAACTCCGTGAATGCCTTTGGGGAGAGAGTGCCTTTGTGTTTAAACCGTTAGTAAATGCATTGATTTTTAGAGTACAAAAATATCCAAAAGACACAGGTAGCAAATCTTAACATTTGAGAAGCTAGAACGTTTTCAACTTTTTCCTCCCAAAAATACTGAAACAGTAAATGAAATATCAAAATCGTACTGCTTTGGAACAGTTCAGGTCTCCGTTCTGTCCAGACTCATTAGGTCATTGAGAATTATTACATTTAAGGAGTGCTTTATTTTTAACCTTTTTCTTTTTTAGCCTTGGCAGCACTCATTCACCGGTCCAGGTCCATCAATTTAATGCATTTTACAGAATTTATACAATAAACTTGTATAAGAAAAAAAAATCTCTCTGTTGTACATTTTTTCTTTAATACAGCCCTTATAATTAAAATGAGAGAAAATGGATTTATTATTATACTGTACATTATTTATAAGTCGTGCTGGTCCATTAAGAAAATTACTCTAAATACTGTTGAGATATTATTCATTTGAACATAGTTTATTTGAAATAAGAGTCAGTTCTCGACTGCGTACAGACGTTATTACAAACGTTTTCAATTTGAATACTTACATACATTATTGTGATTTTCCTACATTTAGATTGATGGAATTGTCTTTAGCTCAACCTCGTTAGATATTATTGAAATATTCCTGGAATAGATTATCTTTAGCCTGCCAGGCTCAACTCGGGAAATAGTCTCCCTGTACCACTTTATTAAGTAACCACGTCTCAACTCTCGCGAGAACACGCGGGAGTTGAATTTGAAAACAGGCGGTAGTGTTGCGAGAGGAGAACGAAAGAAAAGGTGCGTTTCGAAAACTCATAATTTAATTGTTCTGTATAATACTATATGTGCTTTATTGCTGTGATAAAAGAAATACGTTTAGTATCCCTAGCGAACTTCATCCCGTACGACGCAGTTAGTTAGTGCGAGGTTAGTGTAACTTAACGTCAGCGCTGTTTTTCTGCTCTTCTCTCAGTGGGGCTTTTAGCTAACGAGGCAAACGGGCTGCAGCCGTTAGCTTCCCGTTAAACGCCGCGAGCAAAGCGTGTCGTACAAGTGTGTTATAAGTGTGCTTTTGTTTAAACCGATGCTTTGTTCATCTTTCCGCGAAGGGGAGATGGCGGCAGACCACGGAATGGACCTGAAAGAGGCGTTTCAGCGCGCGCAGAGAGGCCTCACCAACAAGGCGCAGCTGGTGGCGAGTCTGAGCCGCTACGACGAGGTGATCAATGTGATCAATATGATCCACGGAACCATTCAAACGTCTTTACTTTTAGACTGAACAGACATGCAATGGAATCAAACAAGACAAAGTAATGAACTGCACTTAAAAACGGATGTATGAATGAGGGAATGAATCCTAATGCGACCCAAACCGAAAAGTCTAAATCCACATTTCTGATGGATGTGATGAAGAAAAACTTCTTCTCTTTTGTTTTGCCCGTGAGTGCGTTAAGTTAACACAGCTTGTCTATTGTGTTGTGTTTCTTCCCTTTTTTTCCCTCTTGTAAGGGTTTTTTCATTTTTTGGGGAGTTTTTCCTGTGCCGATGGTGGGTTTCGGGGCAGAGGATGTCGTATGTGTACAGACTGTAAAGCCCTCTGAGGCAAATTTGTAATTTGCGATTCTGGGCTATACAAAATAAAATGACTTGACTTGACTTGACTTGAATGAATGTTGCACGAATGCCTTTGGTTTCAATTGCTGCTCATTTCTGCTCAAAAACCCCAACCGCAACTGCTGTGTCCCCCGGTTTGTGTCCCATGTCTCCTGCTGCTGATGACACCCGCCGTCTCCTCAACCAGCTCGAGGACAAGACCCTCTTCCACGAGGAGTTTGTCCACTACCTGAAGTACGCCATGATTGTCTACAAGCGGGAACCCATGGTGGAAAATGTAATGGAGTTTGTCGCGAGGTTCGCCACGAGTTTCCTGCCTCCGCCCAAAGGAGAGGAGGAGGAGGAAGAAGAAGAGGAGGAGGAGGAAGAAGACGATGCTGAGGACGATCATCCTTTTTTGAGTTTCCTTTTCAACTTCCTGTTGGAGGTAGAAACATTGCTAAATAATCACAAGAGACGCCGTGATGTGTGTGTCTGCTGCCTTTTAATCAGTTTTTGTCTTGTCCCATCTATCTCTCTCCCTGCTCGTCCTCTGTCCCTGCGTCTCCGCTCTCCTCTGCGGCGTGTGTCTTCCGCCCCGCATTCTGCCCCTGTCCGTCAGTCCCACAAAGCCAACAGCCATGCGGTGCGTTTCCGCGCGTGCCAGCTGATCAACAAGCTGCTGGGCAGCATGGCGGAGAACGCCCAGATAGACGACGACCTCTTCGACCGCATCCACCAAGCCATGCTGGTCCGCGTCACCGACAAGTTCCCCAACGTGCGCATTCAGGCTGCTCTGGCCATGACGCGTCTCCAGCAGCCAAAGGACCCGGACTGTCCCACCATCAACGGTGGGCCGCTGCTGCTTCTCACTTTATTGCTGATTTGGCAAAGTGGAGCGAATGCAGAAGAATCCTATTGAATATTTAAACAAGTGTGTTTTTCTTTCCACCGATCAGCATACATGTTGATACTAGAAAATGATGCCAACGCTGAGGTGCGGCGTGCCGTCCTCTCCTGCATCGCCATGTCCCCTCGCACCCTCCCCAAAGTGCTCGAGCGCACCCGGGACATCAAGGAAAGCGTCCGGAAGCTCGCCTACCAGGTAGCCGCCACGCGGCCAAAGTGCACCAGCCGCCGCCGCCGCCGACACGGCAAAGTTTCTAATCATTGTGTGTCATTGGTGGAACTTTCCCCCCCCCTTTTTGTTTTTCTGTTTTGAAGGTTCTGGCTGAAAAAGTTCACATTAAAGCTTTGACCATCGCTCAGAGAGTTGATCTGCTGCAGCAGGGTCTCCACGACACCTCAGGTGCTGAGGCCTTCTGCACCCCGGTCACATCACCTTCATACAGACACACTTTTTAGCACCTTAAACGCACGTTGTTGGTTAATGGGCGCCGTTGTGTAAAGGAACTTTTTACGTCTGCACGTTGCAGAAGCGGTGAGGGAGGTGGTCTGCTCTCGCCTGCTGCCGGCGTGGCTGCTTCGCCTGGACGGCAACGTCACCGAGCTGCTCCACCGGCTGGATGTGGAGAACTGCGCCCAGACGGCTCTGGACGTGCTGCAGGCCGTGTTCAAGGGCACGGCCGCCGAAGAGCTGCTGCACAACGGCGTGCCGCTGGACCACAGGTACGCGCCACGCCGCCGGGCCCGCGGGCGCCGCGCGCCGTCGCGTCCTCCGCTTGACGAAAGGTCTTTGGTTGTCAACAGGAAGCTGGTCCCGGTGGAGTCTCTGTCCTGCGAGAATGTGCTCTACTGGAGAGCTCTGTGTGAGTTCATCAAGGCCAAAGGAGACGACGGGGAGGAACTGCTCGAGCGAGTGTTGCCAGACGCTGCCAGTTACGCCGACTACCTCTACGGGTGAGAGAAGAGGCGCTTCAGCGGGTTGTGCTTCTTGCGTTGGCGCCGTCGGGAGTGCGCTTTTCCCCAACAGCCTCCACAGAGGGATGTGTTCTTGTAGTTAAAGGAAGAATAGAAGCTGCTGCTGTGACATCTTTAACTCTTCTACACGTAGGCTGCAAGACGTCACGTCTGAAATATTGACCCCTCTTCTTAAACAGGGACACTTTTTAAAATGTATTTGTTGCAAGGTACAGAAGTCTTTGCTTCTGAGGGTTTTGGATTGGTCATCGTGATTGGAGAGGAACTCACGTCGACCAGAAATGAGTGAAATCTAAAGTGCCTTCCGCTCTCATTCATTTACATAGATAGATTCTTTATTGATCCCTCAAGAGGGACATTTTGGTGTCACAGCAGCATGTACAGGGAAGAAAATAGAATAAAAAGATACACATTATATACAATATAATAAGATAAAAATATTAAATTAAATAAACTAAACTGAAACAAAAGAATAACCTTCAAGAAGAGACAATAATAATAATTTGTAAAAGGAGAAGAGCAGCATCATCACAGCAGTACAAGGTTGTTATTGTCATTATTTGGCCAGAGATGATTTATTGTAAAGTGTTATTGCACTGGGCACGAATGATCCTGGGACTTCATCCATGTAGAAGCCGTTTTATCACTTGTCCAGTGAATGATTTCATAGCATGAAATGCTCCTCCTTTCCGCTGTCTGCTCATCAAATCCACTCGTGAAGTGAGTTTGCGGCCGGCTCCTGTACATCGGGCGTGTTTAGCCCTCCGCGGCGCTGCAAACAGTCTGTGGTGGCCGCCGTGTTCTGAGGTCATTCCCTGAGCTGTGTGGGCGTCGCCCGTCGCAGATACCTGAAGGCGGTACCTTTGCTGTCGGAGGAGCAGAGAGCCGACTTCAACCAGCTGGAGCTGGTGATGACCAAGGAGTTCATCTCGCAGCAGCTCATCCGCCTCATCGGGTGCCTGGACACCGACGAGGAGGGCGGCAGGTGAGCGGAGATGAATGCAGCGCTCCCACCTGATCCCCGGTGTGTCGGGGGGGTTCCCAGTCACACTGTCCTGTCCTCTCTTATGTTGGTAGGAAGTGCGTGTTGGCCGTCCTGCAGGAGATGTTGGCTCTTCCACAGACTCCCCCCTCCCTGGTCTCCCTTCTCACCGAGAAGCTCCTCACCCTCATTCCCGACGACAGCAGGCGCATTCAGACCGTGAGTGTGACTCTGCTGCGGATCCAGTGGGCGTCTCCTCAACTGTCCTGCGGTGCCGACGGTCTTTTGTTTGTGTCCTTGCGTCCCGCAGGTGGCAGAAATCATCTCTGATGTGAGGGAGCCCATCATGGAGGCCAGCAAGCCGGTGGACCAGAACACCAGCCGGCGGCAGCAGGTCCAGGTCAGCGACCAAGTTTAAAACTTCCTTATAGGAGTATAATAATATATTAGGAATAACGATCTAATCCCAGCCCCGTGCGACCCAACAACCGCAAACCAGAGAGGAAGATCATTCCTGGGATCAATGGCTTTTATTGGCTGTATTAATTATAACAAGTTTTCAAAACAACTTCTGCCATCAAATCTCGTTCCTGCAGAAATCTCAATCAATCAATTTGTAAATTAAGAGACATGAATAAATTTGCGCGTCCAAAGACATGCTCTGGGGATCAGGTTAATTGGGGACTTTAAATTGCCCGTAGATGTGTGAGTGTGAATGGACCAATCCAGGGTGTACCCTGTCTATCGCCCGAAGTTGGCTGGGATGGACTCCAGCCCCCCCGCGACCCTGTGTGCAGGATAAGCGGTTTGACAATGGATGGATGGATGGATGAATAAATACATTATTTATTTCTGCTTAGTCTGAAATAAATGGAACTGTTCACAGCTTCCAGGTGACGTACACCAATTCTATGTGGCTCATACGGTCGACCTGCTGCCCCCCCCAGAGGTCCTCCTCTCCTATAAGACGTGTTTCTGAGGCTTGGGTGGAAGTCGGCGGTCACTGAGGAAACTTGTATAATCCCGCCCGTCTGCGTAGCTGCGTCCTCTCTCCCCGTTTCAGTCAGCCGGGGCGAAGAGGTCTCTGGGGGGGCCGTCACCGGGCCCAGAGCCCCAGGTGTTGTTGTTTTTCCGGAAAATGTCTCATCAGTCCAGGATCCCTGGAGTGTATTTGAGCTGAGGACCGACTCTCCCTTCCTCTGCTCACGGCCCCGTCTCCCCCCCCCCCCCCAGCTGGCCCAGGTGAAGGTGCGCATCATGGAAGCCAAGCAAACCCTGGAGGACTCCATCGCGGCCCAGGACTTCAGCCGGGCCGCGGAGCTGAAGGACTCCATCGCAGAGCTGGAGAACCAACGGAACCAGATCCTCCAGGAAATGACGGCGAGCAGCCAGCCGGCCGACAAGGAGAACCGCGCAGAGAAGGTTCGCCACCACGTCATGTATCAGTGACCCCGTGTGGTGCAGGACATAAAACCAGCGTTTCCTTTCAGAATGACCCAGAGACTCTCCTGCGATGTCTAATCATGTGTGCAGAACTGCTCAAGCAGATGAACATCAAGACGAGAATCGGTCCAACCATAAGCGCCTTGATGTCCTCGCTGGTATGAAGCCTTCCCCTTAAACACACATCTACAGCTGAGTTGAAACGGGTGAACCACCCCCTGGTTATTTGCTCGTGTTTTTATTCTTTTTCATAAAAGTTGGGTGGGTCACTGCTTCTCCCCCCCATTCAGGTCCTGCCCAGTATAGCCAACGCTCACCCTGCTGTCCGGAACATGGCGGTGGTTTGTCTGGGAACGTGCACTCTGCACAGCAAGGAGCTCGCCAGAACACACATGGTCCTGCTGCTGCAGGTAAGCTCATCCACCCGACACCTCTACCCACGAGAAGACGGGCTGTCTGAATCCCACTCTAGCGGCCTGTATTGAATTATCGTGTGTGTGTTTTCAGATCGCCCAGCTGGACGAAGTGAAGATCCGTATCAGCGCCCTGCGCGGCATCGTCGACTTGCTGCTGCTGTTCGGCTTCCAGCTGCTCTCGGAGCCGGCCGGCGCTCAGGCGGCCGCACAGACGCGGTCCCCGGAGCGGCCCGAGGGGGGCGCCGCGTCCGCCGAGGAGAAGGGAGGCGCACCGGAGGACACGGTGCAGAGCATTCTCGTGATGCTGTCGGACTTCCTGGACAGCGAGGTCGGCGCGCCGGCCGCGTTTTACTCGACTAACCCACGCGCGCGTCCGCGGTTCGGTTGGATCACCTGTGCTCGTTGGCCACTTGTTTTGTCAGGTGGCGGACCTGCGCACGGAGACGGCGGAGGGCCTGGCCAAGCTGATGTACAACGGCCGCGTGTCCAGCGCCAAGATGCTGTCCCGCCTGGTGCTGCTGTGGTACAACCCCGTCACCGAGGACGACACTCGACTGCGCCACTGCCTCGGCGTCTTCTTCCAGCTCTACGCCCGCAAGAGCAGGTACGCACGCACACGCCTGCGTTTCTCCGCCCTCCTGGTGCTGGGAGGAATACTTAGTTTTGCTATAAATAGAGAATAGGATACCACGGAGTAGGAACTTATGGTTCTTTCTTTTGACGGTCATGGAATTTTATAATTCATAGTATTGTAAAAATAGCTTAAAGAAAAGTTTAATGTACACGTGGTGGTAAGTCCCAGTACCTGTGTGTCAGGGTTCACCAGGAGGTCGTGGAGGAGGGCTTCCTGCCCACCGTTCGGACTCTGATGAACGCACCGGCCACCTCCCCTCTAGCCGAGGTGGACATTAACAACGTGGTGGAGCTGCTGGTGGAGCTGACCCGTCCAAGCGCGCTCATTAAGCCCTCCACCAACACGGAGGTAAGACGCGTCCCCGGGAACCCGCCGTGGCTGCCACGTGTGGAGGTGATTCCGAGTGCATGTGTCCGCAGGAGGTGTGTGTCCATGACTACCTGGCGGTGCGTATGTGTGGGGAGATGTTGAAGGATCCCACCGCCCCGGAGGTGCGTCTCTACGCCAAGACGCTGAGCAACCTGGAGCTCAGCAGAGGCGACACCGTACGGAAGGACCTGCTGACGCTGCTGCAGCAGCTCGTTCAGGTACCGACGTGTTTCAGACTAACAAGAGGGTCAATCGCAGCTACCTTGAAGGCAGATGAGGATAGAACAGCAGCGGGATGCGAGACGAGGAGCACACATCTGTTTCTAAGGATCCTGCGTTTGATACATCGGTATTATTCATTTTTCTCTGTTAGAATTTATGAACTTCTTTACTGATCTACTACTGATTTCTATAGAAATACATGATACATATACATATATATATTAATGTCTTTATTAATGAGTAATATGCTGCTCTGACATCAACACCGTCTCTCCAAACGAACAGAGATTCTCAAATCGGTAACGTTTGATTTAATTTCCAGGTTTGAGGGTTCTACCAAGGAGCATGCTTCCTTTTTTTTATGGGAGCAATAGAATCTAGCATCATTCTATATTTCGTTTTTATTTGTATGTATGTTGCGACTGGAGAGGAGCTGGAGGATTCCATGTACCTCTGACCAACGGGGCTGATTGTACATTCAAGTTGTCCGATGTCATGATCCATCTTAATGCCAAATACCAGAACACGGTGGAGGGTCTGATGAAAAACAATGGCTTCAGACACTTACTCAATCAAATAGAAGAGCGAGATAAAGGAGAGCTCGGCCTCCAAAGGGCTGTAGCCACATGCAGGTTTTGGGTTCATTGATCGGCTACTGAACGTGACTCTTGAGAGGTTCGATGGTTCATGTCCCGTCTGCCCAGGTGGTGAAGGACCGCGTCTGTCTCCGCGCGCTGGAGAAGATGGTTCATCAGCTGGTGGACGCAACCGAGCAGGCGGAGCTCCTCTGCGCCAGCGCCCTCCAACCGCTGGACGTCAACGCAGACGGTGCGCAGCAGGCGTCGCACTAAACACCCGGAACAAGTGTCTCCTCCTCGGTGCTGGATTTGAAAACTGCAACGTTATGAAATGTTCCGTCTTTGTCCATCCTCAGAGGCAGCAACAGACGACCCGTCCAAGTCCGCCAAAAGGGCCAAGAGAGGTAATGCTGGTTGTGAATCCTGGTCTGAGGAGCGGTCCTCGTCTACTCGGCAGCGTGGGCTAACCCGAGCGTTTGTGTGCACAGGTCAGAGGAAGGCCAGCACGGCCAAAGGAGGCAGGAAAGCCAGCAGGAGGGCCGAGTCCTCCGAGGAGAGGTGAGCCGTTGCAGCGCGCCAGGAAACGCGTCCTTTCGTTTGCTTTATTATCACATTCTCGAATGCATCTGCTTGTGTTTCGTGGGGCCGCAGCGATGGGGAGAATGTTCCAGAGTCCGTCCCTGTGGCGCGTCTCTCGCGGAGGGCCAAGACCGCAGCGCTGGAGAAGACCAAGCTGGACCTCAACACCCTCATCAACAAGGAGCCCAACGTGTCGTAGAAGGTGCTCCAGTGTAATATCATCCACGTCAGCCTTTCTCCTTTTAGTTCTGTATGTTACAAGTTATATTATGTCAATAAAAGCTATTTCCCAACCGCACTGCCTCCTACACGAGTATGTTCAACCATAGCAGTGCGGTGCCTTTTCAAATTGTTCATTTTGCCACAAATGTAACTTGGAATCATTGTAAACTTTCAAATTCCAGTGAATCACTCCACGCTGGTTATTTCAAAAGACTCTTTATTGTTCCAATCAGACTTTGTTGCATCTGTAATGGACAGCATATAAAAACATAACGGAAAATATACAACGGATGTTTAGCACCAGGTTCTTCGACAGCACTCTTCACAAGACTGGGCCGCCCCCGAGTCCCTCCTGTTGATATGGCAACCGTAGTAACGCACACACACACACACATACAGGTTTGAGTTGAACTACAGCCAGACATCTTGGATCTATTCCCCCCTTAACGTGGTGCCGATCCAAGGTTAGTGTTACCGATCGTCTGACATGTAGGGGGGCAGGAGGCCTGCTGAGCCCCAGTCGAGGTAGTCGTCTCTGGCTGAAACCCAAACTCAAGGGAAACCTGAAAACAGCAACACGTTTCCCCCCCTGCAGTTAAACAGTTAATGCTAGTACGTTTATGATAAAGGAAACCTATTTAATGCTACTATAACAATTAGGGATCTGCTCCATTGAGCAGAACAAAGCAGGTGGGAGAGAAGGAGCAAAAACCTTTAAGATCATTTTAATGGCTGTGGTAAAAACTGAAATAACATCCCAGGCCATCGGTACTTGTGTACATCCATTTGTCTGTCAGCAATATAAATATGGATAAATCCTCTGGGTTTGTATTGCACCAAACATTCTCTAGTTTTACTGTGGGGTTCGGTAGTGGGACATGGAATGTGCAAACATGGGGAGGGAATCTGTAGTGGGGTTAATAATCTCAGATGGGATAGTGCAAGAAGTAGATCCGACACCAACATTACAGTATTTGCTTTGGGTTAAACAAGAAGATACACAAAATATAACTGAATTAAAACGAGAACCAACAGATGGTTCTACTCTACAACGGCATCGTGTCTTCTTCATCGCTTTAAGTGCACCTCTACATTTTATTGGGGTTATGCGCAGTTTGAATAACATCCATTATTTGATTTTAGTTTGGGTAGAAGGCCCATTTCTGCAGTTCAATACATCATTTAAGTTTGTGCCCAAAACAAATAGTCAGTATGGTGACACAAAGAGTCCTTCATTAACGCCATGTTTTTGGGCAACAATATGCCGAGCAAGGCTTGGATTGAGAAAACTAGAAGTTTTATCATTTTGTAAAATCCCAAAGCAGCTATAAAGGCCAATTTGGAATTTAAACAGTGCCAAAGTAAGGATGACTATGAATTCCGTAGGACAAAAATGATTAAATAAACTGGGGGATTTTAGGGCTGTGCATTTTTAAGATTTACATCAAAGGATCACCGTCCGATGGCCTTGATAATGAGGTATATTTGGGGGGAGATGGCACTGTCTATACGCAACCAAAGCTTTGGCTTTCCTTCCGATACAGCTTGCTGACGGGGCTCAGTGGAAAAACAATGAAAAACTCACTTTGACGTACGGATTTGATCTACTAAACGCTTCCAGAAAGACCGAGGCAGGTTTACAATAAAAGGAAAGCAGAAATCTGATATTTCTGTACATACATATCCATGGATAAAAATAGTGCAACATCAAGCATTTGTTAAGTTAGACTGCTACATAATTGCTGAGTGTAGGACCTAACCACAGCGGCATGGTCAGTCCACGTGGTCAGCTCAATGTCCAAAAGGCACCACGTTGAACCACAGTCCTTCTCCCTGGTACGAGGAGGCTTCACGCTTCAATTAGTTTTCTGTCAGAAATGAAAGAAAAACAGTATTTTGTAACGACTCGAAATGGAACTTAAGAGTTGATGTTTAACAAAGAGAGATAGTTACCAAGCACAAAGTCGCACCACCTAGGCCCGGTTAGGCCTCTCATTCGCGATTGTCTCAACATCTTCGCTGGTGGTGGTTGCGGTGATTCAGTAGAAACAACCACAGGACTTTTGTGTTTGCTTTTCGGTATCTCATCCGCCTCCTGGACCGATTTAGGTTCAAAACTTGCCAGCTCTCTCGAGGCGCCGCTCCTTTTTCTTTTAGTTTTCACAGCTTTAACGGCTCCTACCAGTTCCCTCTCCCTTCCTCCAAAGAGGTATGCAGGTGACCCCTCATCCAGTGTGACGGTGCACGAGTCGCACTCTTCCTCAGTCGATTCGTTGTCCGGAGAGTTTATCTTCCTCAGAAACACCCGGCATTCCTTCAGTGTCTCGGGACTCCAGGCTTTGGAGCAGAGGTTCTGCTCTTTGGCCACGTCCACGTGCTCCTGAGTCTGGTCAACAGAACTGTTCTCCAAACAGTGGGGCAGCTGATCTTTTGCTGATCTGCGTAATGATTTACGCTTTGTTTGTGGTCCAGTTGCATTTGAACAACTTGTGGCTACCTTTCTGCTTTTCTTATTCCTCTTACCCTTTTGCCACCTCTCCCTCTCACTCCGGGTTAGAAACCTCAGCCTTGCCCTACATAGGGTTGTGCGGTATTTGCCAAATACTTTTCTCCACCATTGGTTTCCTTGACTGAGCCTTCCTGCTGCAAACCTGGGAGTAAAAAGTCGCCGCCTTATCTTGTGCGTCGGTAGAGGTGCCTCATTTCTTTTCCTCAAACTTTTTTGAGCTTGTTGGTGTTGCAGAGGACTTTTTGGCACAGTTTTAGCAAATTTCTTGATGTGTTTGCGGAGTCGCTCCGCCTGAGGGCTGGGGCAAACACTCTCTTTGTTGGCAGAGCGGGGGAAGTGCATGAGTTCGTAAGGGTTTCGGGAGCTTGCCTTCTTGACAATAGCCAAAGACTGCGTCTCTGTGGTCTGCATGAACCAGGAGCAGAGCTGCTGCATGCTACAGGAGCTTGGTTTGTTAGACGGACAGTCAAACAGCATTCGTATGGAGGAATGTTTTGAAGTGCTGGTAAACGAACTGTTGCCTTTAGTGCCCAGATTGGATTTTAAGGCAGTTTCTTTTCCATGGTTCTCTACAGTGTTTGAGACCCAGGTGTCGGAGATGAGTCGTATTCGCCGGGCAAGCTCTTGGTTCATAGTCGGCCCCTCTGCAGATGCTGCCCACCACCTTAGTGTCTCTCTTGGGGTGAAGATGGAGTCCACAGACACCCCTCCCACTCTGTTCAGGTCCTTGGAAACTTTGTTCCTGTCTCGTCCACAGAGCAGTCTTTTCTCCCTCGTAGTCTCGACACTACTCGGTTGCTCCCCCTGTCTCCTTTCATTGTGGGCCTTGTTTAGCAGAAGTTGTTTGGAGCGCCGCAGCAGAGCATTACTGTGGCTGCATGATCGAGAGGTGGCCACAGCGTGCAGAAAGTGAATGGAGGGCTTTCTCACTCTCATCGATTGACGCACTGCTACTGGCTGATTTTGCGTTTCACCTTTACTTTCATCCTCTGTTTCAACGCCTGCGGTTTGACGGATTTTGCTAGTTGACTCATGACTGATTGTCTGAGGATCTTTGGCGGATTGGAAATCTGGTAAGAGTACCTTCCTATGAATTTCTGTTTGAGGAGACTGCAGAGTATCCTTATTTATCAGAATTTTACGCTGCCGAGGTGACACTGTGGTTACGGTGACTGAAATCCCAGAGATTTTGACTTTTGCAGGTCTACCTGGCTTCCTTGAGGGCGCAGAATCATCCTTCTTCAGACATTTGATGTTACCGCTAGATTGAAGGGCAGAATCTTTTACTGGGCCGACAAAATTGAATTCCTCGGGCATTTCCGTTGAGACTGCTTTGATATTACCTGAGCTTGTCTTAGAGTTGTGCATTAAAACCCCCAAGTCCCCTTTTGGCAGGCCCACTGCCCGCCAAGCGTCATGGAATTCTGTTTGCAGCTGGTCAAAGCCCTCAGACACCATACGTTTGTTTCGCCTTGAACGGCCATAGACGACTGTTATCTTAAGGTTCTTGTTTACATTCTCCTCAACTTCGGGTGCTGTAACCAATTTTCCATCTACAGTTTTTGCCCCAATTACTGAATTCAAAGCCTTCTCCTTGCGAGGTCGACCGATTGGCCTCTTTACCTTTTGCTCAAGCTGTGGTCCCAGCTTCTTGGGCCGGCCCGGACGCCTTTTTGGAGTGGTTTCATGGAAAGACGTTGAGTCACCTGAGATCTGGCTCTCAGCTCCACGCTTAGTCGGAGTACCTTCGCCTGATCTTCTGGAACCTATTTTAGGTGATGACGAAGATGACTTGGGTGAGTAAGCAGACTTGGGTGAGTAAGCAGACTTGCTTGGCGTTAACGCTATTTTGGGAGAAGTAGCAGACTTGGCAGGTGAAGAAGCAGACTTGGCAGGTGAAGAAGCAGACTTGGCAGGTGAAGAAGCAGACTTGGCAGGTGAAGAAGCAGACTTGGCAGGTGAAGTAGCAGACTTGGCAGGTGAAGTAGCAGACTTGCCAGGTGAAGTAGCAGACTTGGCAGGTGAAGTAGCAGACTTGGCAGGTGAAGTAGCAGACTTGGCAGGTGAAGTAGCAGACTTGGCAGGTGAAGTAGCAGACTTGGCAGGTGAAGAAGCAGACTTGGCAGGTGAAGAAGCAGACTTGGCAGGTGAAGAAGCAGACTTGGCAGGTGAAGAAGCAGACTTGGCAGGTGAAGTAGCAGACTTGGCAGGTGAAGTAGCAGACTTGGCAGGTGAAGTAGCAGAAGCAGACCTGGCTGGTGAAGAAGCAGACCTGGTAGAAGAAGCAGCTGATCTGGGAGAAGAAGAAGCAGACCTGGGAGAAGCAGCAGCAGACCTGGGAGAAGCAGCAGCAGACCTGGGAGAAGCAGCAGCAGACCTGGGAGAAGAAGCAGATTTGGCTGGCGAGGAGATGGACTTGGGTGTTGAAGGGGCTGATTTGGCCGTTGAAGAAGCAGATCTTACAGGTGAGCTAACAGACTTACGTGGTGAAGAAACAGATTTGACAGGCTCGGTTCTCCTTTTTTGTTTATCAACCGTCCCGGACCATGAAGATTCTATACACGGGTCAAAGGGTTCCTGTGTACTAGAACCTGAATGTGCTGATTTGAGACTATATTTAACCCCTTCCATATCCTTTACTGGTGAAAAAAACATGAGCTTTATCGGACTAGTATACTGGACTTGGGAAGAGGGAAGGCTCTCTGCACGGGCAGCAGACGTCAGGTTGACATCCGTGTTTGATGGGTTTTGGGGAGTTCTTGTCTTTGAGCACCGTAGTCTTTTTGGAGATGACCGTAGCCTTCCAAAAGGCTTGGCAGAAAAGTTGCTGCCATTTGTCTCACTGTCCGAGCTCTGTTTTGCAGGACTTTCGTCTTTGGCTGCCGCAAATTGTTCATTGACCTGGTTTTTAGAAAGACCTGTTGACTGTGAATGGGATGGACCGCATTGTTCTCCACGTGTTGATTCAAAGGTAAGCTTCCATGTGTGGTCAGTCGAGGATAGAGGGGCTTTACTCCTTGATTCAAACTGGGTGTCCTCAGCATCTGGATCTTTGGATAAGGCACCAAGCGAGGTAGATGCCAAAACCTCGTCCTTTTGTGTTCCCTGTTTAAAGATTCTTTCAGGGAAACATGCAACATTGTACTTCTTCCAGGGCTCTGTGACATAAGAAGAGAACCACTGGGGGGGCACTATATTTCTCCTTGATCTCCTTGTGTCCTCGGAGTGATGCAGTTCACATTTCTGCCCATCTCTAATAGGACTATGGCAGCGCTTACCATTACTTGCTTTATTGCCATTGTCCGAGCTCTGACCGGATGCGGCTTCTTCATGGGGTTCACCACCCTCAGGACCACTGTTCATACCATATCCTTCGCAAGGCATGGTACACTTCCCTGCTGAGGTTGCACTCACAGTTGTGACCTGTGTTGGTACATTGTCGCCATTTGTATCTTGTTTGCCGTACTTTCTCTGGAGCTCAGACGCGGGAATTTGAGGGTGTGGGAGGGCGAGATATTTTTCCTCGCCTAATATGTCCCTCTCCTTATGCTCTGCTTTAATGAATTGAACGTCTCCTGTTAGCTCAGATGTCCGTGCCTCTTCTTTTACTTCATCCCTTGCACATTCTGCAGTGAGAACGTTCAGTGGTCCCTCCCTAACTCCATGATTCTCTACCGGTTCTAAACCTACCTCCAGTTTGCTTTTAGTCTCCTCTTTAACTGGGTTTAAATCTGGTGAAGTAGATTTAGTCATAGTACTATTTTCATCTTTGAATCGTGCCCTCTTTGCAAGTGGTACCTCCCTCCTGCTGTAGCACATGGCCAGCTCTCGTTTAATTTGTACGGTTTGCCTTCTGGTTGCGGCATCGTCAGCGGGTGTTGCTATAGCAGCAAGGACTTCTTGGCGACGTCGAGAGCGGGTGTTGGGGGACTTGGGCCCCTTGTTCTCATGGCGTTTGAACAGCTCACTGAGATTGTAGTCACTAGCGTTGTCTGCATGCAGCATGGTGGTGATGATTTCAGTCAATTGAGCATCAGCCTGACACTTCAGGGTCTGACTGGTTGAGGGACACTGTTGCATCTCTTTTCCAGACACAATAACAGCTGCTGCCATCAGAGGTGGGTCCTTCTCTATGGGTCCGATGGTCTCCAGTTTCTCACTAAATCGATTCACAACGTCTTGAAGTGAAGTCCCACTTGGATCCTCCTCAGCCCGACTACCTGTTGGGTTTCTATCTTCTCGCTCCTCTTTTGTAGCTTTATACACATCTGCTTCCTGGTGGCTCGCATTCACAAGACAACCTTTAAGCATTCGATCAGCGTCCTCCTCTTGTCTGTGGTGAAAGAGGGAGGGTGGCTTTTCATCGGTTTTCTTATTGATGTCTGAGAGGATGGGGGACAGAGGGGGAGGAGAGGGGCTCTGCTCTCTTTTTAGGACAGGACATGGGGGATCCCCATCCACAGCCTCCATTTCTGTTGTGTTGCTGGACTGAGTCAGAGAGGCTTTCTTTGAAGGACGGGGGCTATGCTGGTTATAGCAGATCGATGATGCAGGGAATAAACTAGAGGAGGGAGTGCACCGCGAAGGGGGTTTGGATAACAAAGGCAAGGATGCAAATGAACACACTACGTTGTCGATACCACCCGCTGCAATGCTTTGGCAGGAAACGCAGTGCAGCCTCTTGGGGCACACAACAGTGTAGGTTTCCATCCCGCAACTCTGCACACAGCAGTAACCCGAGCACAGAGGAGCGCCGCTTGTACAGTCCGTTAAAGGGCAGTGATGGATGCTACAATTGGACTCGGAGTCCCCTGGATGACACACTGTTCCACCATGCTCTTGATTGTCACAATCAATTAAGGGGTAGTTCAGGCTGCCGTTACGGGCTTTAGATTCACTTAACGGGACCGTATCAGGGCTAACAATATCTTGTGGGTTCACGCCACAGTGACAGCAGTGAGGTTCATTCGGAGCGACGGGTCTGCGCGCCAGCTGCAACATCTGGTAGATCAAGGAACGGTGTGCTGAGCAGAGCGAGCTGAGAACAGCCCCCAGAGCAGTGCTCTGATGACCTGCAGTCCTCTGCTGTCCCAGATCCCCCAATTCTTCCACACATGATGGCAGCAGGGAGCTAGAGGCAAAAAGAAACACACAAGATTGGGGGTTTTACTCATGGCCAAGCACAGTTTAAATGATAAACAGCAAAAACCTCCACTTTATGGACGCTAAACTATAAAATACATAATATTGTGGGGTGTTTTTCCAATAGTCTGGTACACAATTTACACTTATGTAAGTGAATATTGTCTAATCTTCTGGCCTGTTTAATGTATGCATTTTGTAGTTTGGCGCCAGAGCTAAAAATAAAAAATAAAAAAGTGGTCTCATCCACCATGAAGAAAAAAATAGTTAAGTTCCTTGAAAAGAAATAATTAAAAATAGCATATGCACGGGTGTTAAGAAAATTATGACAACGGGCAACTGATTAAAGAAGCGTTTTATTGATGAGTTGCTGAAGGCAAACGATAACGTTCTGCTGAAAGCAGAAGGAACGATTGTAAAACGCTTAAAACAAAATGTTAATCCCAACAGCCTTTTCACCAACAAAACTCTAAAAAGATCCAATTTCAAACCAACAAACAGTTAAATTAGGTCCTGCGAGTGATTAGTTCCATTAGGGAAACAAGCAATCCATTTTAATATCATTAAATTAATTAGTTTCATTATGGATAGTATTTCCAACCGTTTAAGTGCTTATATATATATATATAAATATATATATATATATATATATAAATTAAAAGTCCAGCCCCTCTCGAGGTTTAACTGAACTGGATGCAGTATAAGAGTTACATTCTTTAGTGTTACTGTTAGCAGATGTTCTTTTTTTTCATCAATAAAATAATCTTAACATAAGCACTAAACAACCACCATAGTCAAGGGCGTCATTGCAGTTATTTAGGACTAAATCAACTATAAGTGCTAACATTTAAAAGCGTTCATGCAGCAATACACACTTCACATTTCATCAAAGTGCCACATTAAAAATCAATAGCTACAACTAAATGGTAAAATCACAGTTCTCTAGCACAATCAATAAATAAGAAGGCAGCAACAACAACACAAGAGGTTTCTATAGTAAAGATTCTTCTTAGAAATCATAGTGCAATAATTGATTGATGCATAAATAGCAGACTATTAAGTTAAGTTGTTTCAAAGATTTACCAGCACTTCAGTCCAAAAGGAAACAAAAAACGCAACAAGCTTAAAGTTCGACAACAAGCCACGGTGTGTTCCCAGAATGCACTGCAATGGGGCTCATACAATTAAATACCGTTTCTATTTCTCAAGAGGTGTTTAGGTGTGTTCACAAAACAGGCTATTTGACATAAATAGCGGGCCGTTCCCAGAGTAGACACATCATGCTGCGCTGTGGCCCCAGACACAGGCACTGTGCGTTGCTGAGAGCCCAGACATTCAGCAGCAGACAGCAGTGTTTGTATAGTTGCCAAAGTTACAAAAGGTTGAAAAGCCCAAAAAAACACATTAGCCTTAAAATGGACAAATGACACAAACAAAGAAAACCTGCAGCGAAATTCTGCATGCTGCACCCTAAAAACATGGCATGCGAATGCTTCGTTTCCAAATAAAACCTTTCACAACAACAATGCCTGACTAACTGTATCGTGTACTTGAAGCAAACGTTAGCGTCGCTGATGGCCATACAGTTACTTTACAAACGGCTCAGCGTCCCTCAGCTAAAACCCCAGACGATTCAGAGGCCTTGATGAGTGAATCCCACGCAGCTACAGGCAGATAAAGTTCAGAGGTATACATGTGCCAACGAGGTTAGATGGGGAGGGACGCACAACACGCACACACACACACACACGCGCGCACGCACGCAGCTTCTGGGTGCGAACTGCTGCTTTGGTAGTAGCACTGTTAAAGGCGATAGACCCATCTCAGTGGCGGACGCACAAAGAAGTCATTCATCCCAACACAACCAGTCGCCCACACAAACGACCACCACGAAGGTTTGAGCGGCGGCTTCACGCGCGCCGCCTTTGGAATTCGGGCGACTTCGATGTAGCCTCGCTCCGTTCCTTTCCTGGGGAATTGCTCTGGTAAAAGTAAAGTGTTGAGCAGCGGCCATGCATGAGGAAATATCGGTGACACTAAAAGAACATCTTTTTACAAACGGTACACATACACAATCACGTACGTTTTCCAGAGCGCATCAGTGCACGTCAGAAACATGCTGCACGGTTGCATTCCAACTACTCTCGATACGATGCTCAAGACTAGCTTAGCACTACAAGGGAGGAGAACTACGCGGACGTAACAAATGGCTTTCTCAAGCTAATCTCTTCAACGGAAAAACTCAAAATGAGGATGTAGCAACCACAGCGGTTTGTGGTGCACAATCGTTTGTAGAGGTGTCAAACGGTAGCAAGGAGTTTTTACAATGGCTCTAAGTCACTTCAGGGGCCCGGGTACAATATACCCAGAGATATATATAGAAAGCTGCAAATAACAATCATCAACGCTCCGTTAAGAGGGAGCTTTAAGAATTGAAACCTGAATAACCTAATAGTCCAACAGCCTGCAAACGTGAGTCACACTTTGTTGCTTAACTCTTCCTCGCTTGATGCTGGGCCGTGGCAATATGATCAATTTGAGTAGCGCATTGAAAACAGGAGCGTTTCAGTCACGCGCACTGAATTACCACAGAAATAACACTTCTTTATGGCATTTTCTGCCACATATCCGGCTTTGGCTGCACACCAAAGCCAGGTTAGTGGGATATACTTCTGATATTTCAGCGGGATTTGTTGATTACTGTGAGCAAATAACATTAAGCAAGCCATATCCTTAAATGGTAAAAACTGAAGCGACGGGGAGCTTGTCGACCGCGGCAGTCCCCTGTGAGCGGGAGCAAAGGCCGGGCCCTCGAAGCTGCTCCGGTCAAAGCCCAGAACCAAGCGACAGAACCAGGGCCCCAAGTGTGACTGTCACGTTACAGACAGAGTTAAAAGACCTGAATGTCAGTATCCGTATAGATTTTATAAAGGCATGTGTTGTGTTAAACAAGTGTCTCCAGAAAACATGTATCTTGTCAAAGGTGAGTTCAAGTGCCGAGGAGTCCTAGAGGCGTTCTGTGCTCTAGAACATCTTTGCGTCAGCAGCTGAGCGGAGAGTCCCTGAGTTAGTGGAGCTGGCCGTGGTACCGGAGCCAGACGAGTTGGAATTGGACGAGCAGAAGTTGGCCGATTTCTTCTTCGGCGGGTTCTTCAGTGTTCCAGTGCGCTCCTTGACTTTGTATTCCAGTGTGCTGTGGGGCACGCCGTACACCCCCTGGGCCTTGGACACGCTCATGCGACCTCCCATCACCATGGTGATGGCCTCCTCCAACAGGTCGTGGTCATACTGGCGATACCTCCCGCGTTTCTTTCTCGGCGGCTTGTCTTTGTCCCGGACGCCTCCCCCGTCTTCTGAATCATCCAGGGAGGAGCCGCGTCGCCCAAGGCGATGGGGCGACTGGTTGCCGCTGCCCGGGCAGCCGTGTGGTAAGACGGGCGGTCTGACCCTGAAGAGGGACGAAGGTCTCGCAGCAGCCGCCGATGAGCTGGCGAAGGCCTCCGATGATGAGGTACGTTGTTTGAGGTTTTCGGCCACGCTGCCATTCTCCGCTGGGACGGACCTGTTATGGTCGACCACGGAGCGGACCTGAGGAATGCGCAGGGACGCGGGGGGCTCCGGACTGGGGGCGGGGCTTGCCGGGGCCTGGAGAGCGTCTCGTAGCTGGGGGAACGCTTGGCTCGGCTGGTAAAAGGTCAGAGAGGAACAAGGGAAACTCAAGTCTCCGTTGTCCTCCGCAGCTCCTCCGATCTCGGCGCGTTCCGCCCACGCCGCCACCTTCTGCAGAACCAGGCGGGCTTCGCCGCCCAGCATGGACGACATCACATTGTGCGACGACGTCACTTCATCCCTGAAATCTTTGCCTCCTGGGGCGAGTTGATGTAGCATCCCCAGCCCTCCCTCAGCCCAGCCTTCCAGACCTTGCTTCAGGGCATGGGGGGGTATCCCATAAAGCAATGCGGCCCGCTGCTCCTTCAGCCTCCCTGAACGAATATCCTTCAACGCCTTGGACAGCAACCCCTCAGACAGCTCCAAGCTCCTCTCAATGTACTGCCTGCGCTGCCTCCTAGGGATGGGAGGACCAAACAGCAGGGTCAGGATGGAGGTGATGGAGGGAGTTTGATTTTGGCATAGGGGACAGGGGGGGGCAGAGCAAGGGGTCCACTCCTTTAAGCCTTGTGTTGGTAACATCACTGCGACTGTTAAGTCTCATGCCCGTCTGTTCTCACACACACACATTCTTTGTGTGCGCCAAAGCCTCTTCACGACCAGGTGGGACAGTCTGTGAATGGCCATGTGCTTTTGAGTTATCCTTCAGTGAGTCCCACTTGCCTGAAGGTTGGATTATCAAACTCATCATAACCGGATCAGTAAGAAAAAGAGGTCAAATCGTTATGAGGTAATGCAATCTTCTCCTCATTGTGCAATCCCGGGCTGTGGGCAGATGTTGTAACACGGTGCCATTGCCGTGACGTTACCGCTCAAGAGATAAAAGAGTCAACCCCGTAGAACCAACACACCAAACACATGCCAGTCTTCATAATGACTAGAGGAACAATGCACTGCCGAACAAACGACTACAACACAGCAGTGTGGAGGCCAACCCTGCAATCCATGCCACACCACTTGAAGAAATGGAGAAGACAAGAGTGCTGGACTTAGTTAGAAATGGGGCTTCCCTCACATGTTTAAGGCTACATCCACACCAATACGTTTGTGTTTCAAAATACATTTACGCCTCGCATCCGCGGTGTTTTGGAGCCGTTCTGGGTGGAAAGTGAGGCCTTTATGTCGCGTCCTTCCCGGGTGATCACGCTGCTCTCACGGGACCCCTTCCCTCGAATACCAAGCCACTACCAGTGGTTATGGATGAGAAGAAGTAAAAGGTGTGTCTGACCTCGTTAGCTAGCCGCAGCTGCAGTGCAGCTCAATGTTAAATGGTATAATGCGAGTGTTGCATACATGCGCTGGCAAGCTACTTTCAAGGGATTTGCCTGCAGCGACCCGGCAGCGTCATCAGCCCGGTGGAGCTGAGGATGGAAGGCTGTGTTTGTGCTTTTGAGGGGCCAATGGACATAAAAAAAAAAAAAAGGAACGATTGTAAAACTTTTCTTTATCTGTTTTGTTCTGCACAACCATTGTGAAGCTCACAAAGAAACTGTGACCGAACAAAAGCATAAACTCTGGTCCTCAGAGCGAAGGGGAGTCCCAGCGCCACGGCCCGTCGGGTATCAATCAAGCCCTTATAAGATAGGGAGCACAATGATACGCTTTTACAATGTCAGCCATACCATCATACGGGAGAGCGGGGGGGGTGTGGCTGAGCCGCCGATGCCCCAAGCAAGCCTCAAAGTTGTTTTTTATGTTTAGTTCTCCACTGCTCGCTTCGTTAGTGCCACTCCGATGGGCACGTGCACAGATATATGCACACACACACACACACACACACACACACACAGGTGAGCAGACACCCACCAGCGGACACGGTGAGGAGGGGGGGGCAATCGGAAAATGTCTCTGTAACTAAGTAACCAACTTCAGAGTAGACAGCCTGCTTCCTGTTTGCACCACCACTACATGCGAGCGTCATGTGATATGCGGTTGATAAAGACGTTGTTGTTTCTGCTGGAACGTCTGTGTGCACGGGGAGCGTTTTAGTGTGGATGTAGGCTTAGTTGTGCTGGTTTTTGGACAGTACAAAGAGAACCTTACCCTGGGGCTTTGTGATGAGATGGTGTCGAGGACGCAGCCGAGCAGGCAGAGTTCTTGTTGGAGAGGTCGAGCACGCCATCTGTTACGAGAAGAATTCATTTGAACCGGTTTGCGTTGCAGTGCCTTGGTACCTTCAGTGGTTCAACATCAGGATCTAAAACTTTAGAAGCCAGGAAGACGTCTCCATTGGCGTTAAATTCAGAGTGGGTTTGATGCTTTCCTACCCGGGTCACTTTCACTCTCTTTCTCCTCCGCGGTTCGGCTCACTGTGAGGTCCAGAGGGGCGTCTGGCGCTTGGGACAAAGGTGATGAGGTCCTTGTGGTGTGGACTAGGCACTTGGACGCGTACTCCAAGGCAAACCGTTGGATCATCTTCTTCATTAGCTCCTGAGCAACCAGAGGGATGCTGGCGTCACAGTCCAGGGACACATCTAATGAAGGAGGCACAGGCGCAAAAGAAATGAGACATACTGAATCAACAGGAGGGATTTCTGTTATTCTTGTAAGATGAATCTCTCTGGGTGCCAGCACTTGGCAGGGGTGGAAAAAGGAATTCAGCATTTAACCAGTGAAACAGGAAAGGCTGGTCCGCCTTAAGGGAGCCGGAGTTGTTGCTAACTGCGGGCTTGAAGTCCTCCGCTTTAATCATCGGCTGGCTGATGAGCGGAAGCATTTATTCACCAATAAATGAGCGGGACAATTGTAGTACTACATTTGCTTAACAGGATTGTTTGATGAAGGTTATTCATACAATTTTATTTACACCAGTGTTAAAAAAAAAAAAAAGAACGTCTTCTAAAACCAAAATCATTTTTATCGCAATAATGAGATCTGACCATTTGTTTAACCGCCACAAGGCAGACTCACCTTTCTTGTGAAACACGGCTTGGAGGATCCTGTGCGCTGATTGGCCGCTCTCAGAGATGGCGGGAGCCTGACAGGGAGAGCATTCCGAGAGGGAGGAGAGGGGAGACGTGGCTGCAGGTAGATAATCCTAAAAGAGAAAAGAAAGTTACACCCTTGACTTATATCCATTGAGATTCTATATTTTATACAATCCTAAAAACTGTCAACAGCCATAGGTGGCTTAAATAGGCTGATTAAGTATCAAAATAAAAACATTTGGATGCGTACGCTGCAGAGTTTGTCCAGGGGAAGGTTGCAGAACGAACATTGGGCGGAACTTGCTTCCGACGACCAGTCGTCCACTTCCTCGGGTTCACAGTCTGAAAGACACAATAACATTCATAGATTAGAGGGACATAAAGGACCAAACAGGCCCATACAGTGGTCACAATACAGAATATGACAAAAGGCTGTCGTGACTACCAAACTGCATCCTCACCATTTTGTCCACGCTTAATAAAACAATATATACAAGACAATATGGAGGATACAGCCAATAACGCTCCATAAAGCTCCTGCACTTCAGAGAATCCCAGAGGTAATGCTGGATTGCAAAATAAAATACACTATATGGATTATACTAATCTCCCTACTATTAAAAATATACTGGAGTGTAGCTGAAAAGTAATATTGCAAATCAAATATTGAATTGGTCATTTCCTCTGAAAAATCAGATTGTTTTTTTACAACGAAAACGGCAGTGTGCCGAGGTTCCCGGGTCATTTTCATCCCTCTAAAGCCATCATCTTTATTCATGCTCATGTCCTTGTTAACAAATACATTTTTTATTAATTATTTCCAAGTGGGGGGGATAAGAGGCCAGTGTGTCGGACTATTTTTTCTTCTTGTTCTGGTTCAAGGTTAATACTTTATCAACTGTTTAGTCATTAATTCGTAAAGGCTTCTGTTTAAGTGGTTAGCCACTAGCTACTGTACAGTGTGGAGTCTAAACTGTTCAACCATTGTTTTTACTCAAATGAAGGTGGTAAAGTGATGTTTGGGATTACATGATTTATCGGGCGAGGAGTGGGTCAAACAGACAGATGCAAAGGGGTCTAGTTTACAGATGAAATAGATTTGCAGTTCCACAGTAAAAGAGCACTGGTTTAAGTCTGTGTGTTACAGACTGAGGGAAGGTATCGTCTATGAACGACTTGTTAAATAATTCACTAGGGCTGATCGATAGAATGAATCCCCGGACAACGGAACATATCCACCTTCTTCAGCTAGGAGTCCATTTCTAACATTATATAAAATGGCTAGTGACTCAACCCACCCACACTGTGCTACAGCCACAAAGACTCGCTACGCAAAAAAAATGCTTATATAATAATCAAAAATGCTGATTCTTGTAGTATTTTTTGGTTTTTGGAAAGAAAATATGAAAGCAGAACTATGATTGCACGGTGATGACTACATTGTTTTAATGCACACACAGAAACCCACCATCAAATAAATTGAGGTCCCTCAGCAGCGGGCCATAGATTCCCTCCAGAATGCTTTCAAACCCTGCAAGACACAATAAAGAGAAACCATCCTTGAGTACTGACATGAACGTATTTAGACCAAAACTGATCTGTCATAGAAAGCTGTCAACACGTGCAACGTTTAACAAAGGACCCATATAATAATTTACTAAACAAAGCAAACAAGTGATCCGACTCCCATCAGGTGTTCGCGGTAGTTTAATGTCATTGTGCTGAACACGCATAATGTCTCCGGCTTCTGCAACATAAACACACATTCGAAAGAGGCTCACGGTGCGGAGAAAAACAGTTACCCGACATCGCAGAAACGTTCGCTTTTGTCATATTGCACTGACATGGAAACAACACCCCCCCCCCCCCCCCCCCCGAAATGAACAGCAACAGCATTCATGTTAGCATAGCATGCTAGCTGGTATTTAGCACAGGCAACATATTTGTCAATAAACACATTTAGCTAATGTTCGAACAAAGTACATGATACTCCTTAATAATACATGACCGATATCATCTCGGGCATTTAACATAATCTGACAGGATTACCGCCGGTGGACAGCGAGCTAGCTCACAGGGACAAAGAAAAGGAGCCAACTCGGAGGGCTAGCCAGCTGGTAAATATTAGCCTGGCAGACTGCACGGCTAACGTTGGCCACCTATGGAGCCAGGCTACTAGCTAGCTAGCTAGCTAGCTAGCTCCAGCTAGCTGCGAAGCAGAGAGGGGGGCTCGCGAGCCCTCAGTCGCCGGGTTGAAATCTCTTTGAAGCTCGTTCATTTTTTTTTTTTTTTTCTCTCACAAAACACGAAAGCGCAGGTTGTTCATACCGACGCAGTGTATCAATTTGTAACGCCAAGAATCAAGTTCCCGCCGAAACCCTTTCCTTTCGGCCGTGCATTTGCAACACTGCACGGTCGCCATTCTGCCGCGTCCTTCCCCCCCCCGCTCTCTCCCTCCGCCTGGGCGACAGGAAGCGGCTGTGAGCTGCTCGCGGCCGCGGCGCTCGGTTCGCGACCCGCCGCCAGAGGGAGAGGCGCGTCACCGCGGGGGCGTTTCCTTCTCCCCTTCTTAAGTAAGTAAGGCTACGCGGCATCCTTCTGGTGCATCGCATGCATAGCCCGGGGCGTCTGGGCCACTGATACAAGGCAATAAGACAAATCAGAATAAAACGAGAGTGACTTTTAACACTAAATTAGATTACCTGAATCTCAGTGTCACTTGTGAACAGATGGCGACAGGCTGAAGGGCCGCCTGCTCCTCCTCGGTGCCGCCACGTGAGAGCAGCAGAGGACTTCAGTGGCTGCAGCGGGCATCACGACGTAGGCATGAACGCGTCTCATCGACACGCTCTTTATTAGTATAATAACTCATCCTTTTATCCCCAATCACACAGATACACTTTCAGCACACCGCCGACAGGGCCCCCAAGCCCGAGACCCTTTAAGAGCCCTAGAAAACAATGAAACTGGAACATGCCCCAGTTTCATTGTTTTCCAATTTTTATGTACAATTAATGGCAGATTTAATGGAATTGAACCATGAAATAGCATTTTCCTCTGAGATAATTGACTCTAAGCTGTGCCGCAGGATAGATCACGCACGCACGCGCACGGCCAACCTGGGGCCCGGTAATCCATCGTCCCGGAGAACGGGTTGGCATCTTTGAGAAGTATAATCAACATACATTGCTCCTTCTCGCTGCACCGTTGTGTCCACTGATGTACGGAGAGTTGGCAGAACGTGGTTTTTACTGATGAGCGGCAGCACAGCACCGAGGTGGGGGTCCTGCTGCTTCCCCTGCAGCAGCCCAGAGCAACATTTAACACCTCAGCCACCGACATATCTCGTTACTGCACCCAACACGCAGTTATAAATGCAGTTAGGGCCACTCAGAGGTGTGTGTGTGTGTGTGTGTGTGTGTGTGTGTGTGTGTGTGTGTGTGTGAGAGAGAGCCCGGCCATGACACCTGGATCTTGTTATGTAGTGCAGAAGAGAGGTGGGGGGCAGTAGCTACACATTATGGTCCACCTCAGTTGCAATGCCTCATTGAGTGCACACACAATCAACCAGATATTGGATGTGAGTAACTCATCCCCTCAGAATAATAGAGGCAGGGTTGAGGACTAAACCGTCCATTTTACCGCTTCTTGTCATATCACCTCCAAATCTACCCCATTGTCTCTTAAATTCCCTCCCCTCAGTTCCCTGTAGAGGGCGCTACTGCAGACGCTCGTTAAAATAAAAGGCTTTCTGCCTGTTAAATTTACAGGTGCATTCTGTACGTTTTTGTTTGCACTCCATATGTCATTAAAACGCCCTCACCTGTATAATAGAAACATGATTTCGCTGGTATCGTTGGGGTTATTTTTGCTTACAGCTCCGCCCTGAAACTGACTGTGACGCATAGTTCCCATAGTTTTATTTTTTCTTTCTGTTTTCTTAAGGTCCTAAAAGACGTCTTGCTGAGTTTACGGCGTTGTAAGTGGCGCGGTAGAAAGCTTTCACACCTGATAAATGAGAAAAGGCCTTATGTCTAAAAGCTACAGGCCTCCATCTGGGGCCTGGCTTCTTTTTCAAGTTGGCGATTTGTGGCAGCTGATGGATTGAGTACATTGTGTGTGTGTGCCAACATGTTTAATGACATGTATGCCAAATGAAGCATCGGCGCTGGGGCGAAAGCGCAGCCACACCGGATCGGGAGAATCAAGGTCGAGTAGTCGCAGACCTCCACTGGGCTTTTAAGCGGGGCTCTTTTCAAACGGGATTTCCCGGAAAAATCACTTATTTACGCTTCTAAGGGCTTGGCATTGTTTTTATGAAAACATACTGTGGCGAGAGGAATACAAATACAAATATGGCAATGGTTATTTTTTGGAGTGCATGTGCAGAAGGGCCCATATTATGTATGAGTTGTGTGTGTGGGAGGTGAGAGCTTTATGGTTGGAACGTGGCCACTGTGATTACCACAGAGGTGTAGCACAGGCTCCGATGTTCAAGCCAAGTGCTCACAGAAAATCTGTTTGGAATGCCGTGGCTTCAAATGAGAGCTGGGAGTTGATGTGTGGACGGCTATTACTGATTTGTGACACAGCATGACTGTGCATTCCTTTATAAAACTCAGCCGATACCTTTGCATGAAGCTGTGCATTGCATCTGTATCGGAGCAATATGAGAGGAAGAAAAAATGGCAGTGAAGTAAGAAAGGGAAGTTCAATCCAAGCAGTTGTGTGTGTGTGTGTGTGTGTGTGTGAGTGGACGCAGGGAGACACCAAGCGACTGGTGATTTGAAGAAGTCTTTCGTTGCTGCTGCTCGGTCCAGCTGCCCCCCCCCCCCCCCTTCACTCTTCCTGTCCGTCTGAGCTGTCTGTCTCTGGTGCGTCTGAGCAGGCCTCTGACGGGGCTCGGGGGAAGCGGCTTGTTTTTTAATGGAGGTAAAAGGTAAAACGGGGCACTGGGGGCCAACGCAGCCCAGGAGCAGTTCAGAGGATTAGCACTAATTCTGCACACAACAAAGCACTTGACTTTGATGCAACCCCCTGTAAAAATGAGAGAAAAATGAAATTGCATTCTTTTGGTCATTGAAGCGAGGAAGTATTTGACACGATGTTCTACATGCAAACAGCTGTGAATAGTAAAATGTTACATGAATAGAAACTCTCCCGCATTAAGCACTGCTAACTACATGAACTAAAACAGTGAAGGTGTTTCCACTGCTGCACTTCCACTGTCTTTGGTGTCTTTAGTGGAAACTTACCTTTGCTCCCGTCTCTCAATTGTGTTCTTTTTCTGCTAAATATATTAGAAAGGGGCCTCCTTCTCAGTGATAGAACGAAGGTCAATAAGGCTGGGCAGGCCCGTCTAATCCAGCCCACGTGCTATTAGCGCTTTGTCCATTCTCTCGCCTGCTGTAATAAAGCCAACAGACTCTGAAATCTATGCTAATGTGTGTGTGGGGGGGAGGGGTGGGGGGAACCAAACCTGGGCCACAAATGAGACCGCACAGGTTATGATTTACGCACACATCAACCCGATGAATACAAGCTCATCCACGCACAGATGTTGCGACTAATTGGGGTTGAGTGTGCGGGCGCGCAGAGCTGCTGCTGGTGATTGGCTCTAAGTGTGCGCCGTGTTTCTGGTTGACGAAAATAGACCACACAGCAACGCTTCCCTCCTTCACCTCCCACACACACATGATTGAATCAGGAATTGGATCAAACACAGTGGGGTACAGCTGTATGTAAAAAGCATGTGTGTGTGTGTGTGTGTGTGTGTTGTACGACAGAGAACACGTTTGGCAGTAGAATGTCCGTCAGTGATTGTGCTGACGGATGGAGGGTGTGTTGGAGCGGCTGGTGTCCGGCATGCCATCTCACGCCATTCAACTTCTGGTAGGACGGGATGTCTCTGTGTCTTTAGGGAAGGGAGTGACTTTATGAGTCTGACTGGAGGAAGTGGGTTGAGAAAGGAAGGGCACCGCTCAAGAGATTAATCCTGCTCCTCGTCCAAGTATCTGTGTGTGTGTGTGTGAGACAACTGTTGTGTTCATACCACAGTTGGCGAGACATCCTGTCGGGCTCGGCGGCACAGCGGGAAGGCGGCGTAACCTTTTGACTCCACTGCGTGTAGCCTATGTGGCATGTATGTATGTGTGTGTGTGTGTGTGTGTGTGTGTGTATGGACACGCTGACAGGATTTACTATTGGTCGGTCCATCCTGTCACCCCCTCGTAAACTCCCGGACACGCTGGGATCCCAGAAAGAGTCAGAGTAAAAGCTAAAGAGGATAGTCTGGTGCTCAGGTTCAGCACTGCGTGGCCTCCTAGCAGCGAGGCGTCATTGGGCCTGGGAGCGGTCCTCCTTTCCACATAGAAAACATTTGAAATGTCTTTGTGTAAATCGGATTCGGTTGTGTAAATATTAGGCTGTCAGTAGATTTAAAAAATGAATTAATCCCGATTAAAATCTCCCAACATTTAGCCGGGACGTTTTCCAAACTGCTGTCCTTTAGGGACACAGTGGTGGTCCCCTGCAGACTGTGCAGATGTTGAGATGGAAGTAGATGTAACCAAAAGGTGTTCCTCAGCGAGGTGGTGTGTGTGCACTACAACAGGCAAACCAAATGAATTGGAAGCATAATTTATTTCACTCTGGATCACAAACGACAGTAAAAACAGACAACCTGTCAGGAAGGGGGGGAGGCAGGACTTAAACAAAAAGACTCTAATTGTCAAAAATTCCAAAAAGCAAAAAGGCCAAGGGGCAAAAACGCAGACAGGAACCAGGAACATGGACATGGACTTCCGGAACATTCAACAATGTTGAATGGGACAAGAGACACACATGGCTTAAATACACTGGGAAGGTGCAGGTGATTGGACACAGGTGGAAACAATGACACGGCAGACAATCACAGGGAAAGACAGGAAGTGAAGTTACCAGGAGACATGATCCAGCTTAGAAAACTCCAAAATAAAACAAGACATGAACCCCAAAGCGTGACAGAATCCCCCCTCAAGGGCCGAATTCCAGAAGGCCCTAAAACAGTAGAGAAGAGACAAGGGTCGGGAGGGAGGGAGCCAAGAGACGAGGACCGGTCCACCCGGGGAACTCCGCCGGGCGGCCCGGAGGGCAGTCAGTTGGCCGGGGAACCTCTGGGGGTCGGCCCGGAGGGTGGTCAAAAATTCCAAAAAGCAAAAAGGCCAAGGGACAAAAACGCAGACAGGAACCAGGAACAGGGACATGGACATGGACTTCCGGAACATTCAACAATGATCAAGTGACAAGAGACACACATGGCGTAAATCGGATCTAAAATATTTGATCTCATTTTTCTCAGCCACAACAATCTCATCGATTAACGAGTTAACTCTAGTAAATTCATATACATACATGCAACCCAACCACATTTTCTGGTGTCAATATTTCTGCCCACTCTGGTCTGAGAGTCTGACATAATTATGCATTTTCAAGGTCGGCTCTGTTCTGGTCGGCAGTGAAAGCTCCATGAATAGTGTAAGGTACCGGACAAGCCGTTCCCTCATCCAAACAACTTAG
Organism: Gasterosteus aculeatus; assembly: GCF_964276395.1. NCBI lineage: Eukaryota > Metazoa > Chordata > Actinopteri > Perciformes > Gasterosteidae > Gasterosteus > Gasterosteus aculeatus. Next base: position 2,114,647 of record NC_135696.1, on the reverse strand, counting down.
GTCCTGGGCGGATTAGCAGATAATGGGCCCCTAGGCACTGACCACAGCACATTAACAAAATTCACCACTCTATGCAGTCCTAAATATAGATAAACTGAAATGATAAACACTCCACCACCTCGTCAAAGCGAATATCCGGGCTGTTCCTTTAGTTTTTTAGTGAGACGTTCAAGGATCTCTTGTTGGCAGGATCGACTAAGCTCTTTCTATATACGGCGAGAAATGCAAAGTTAAAGAGAGCGGCTTTGTTCCGGAAGCTCTGACTTAGGAGCCACCTGAGTCTTTGGGCCCCTGGTTGTGTAGTCCCCATCAGCGCTAAGGTACACGGTTTAGTGAACAAGGGCATGAAATGACCACTATGTTTCTCCCAACACGCGTGCAGCATAATCCGAGCCTTTTATATTATTGCGATATGAGTCAAATTGGCAATAGTTTCTCCAATATGTTAGCAAGCAAGACCTTTCTTAGGGAAAAGATATCCGAACACTAGAAGTATGAAAATGTTCGTCAAAGTCTAACCCTAACCCCTTGCACCATACCTACAAATGTCAGTGGTGTAGGTGGGTGGGGTGTGGCTGTGTTTACCTGTGAACTGGTTGTCTCTTGTGTCTCTGTGCGCGCAAGTTTAACCGCTTGGAGTCACTTTCCCATCTCCTTCTCAGTGCTCATGCAGCCATGATTACAAAGGCAGCATCAGGACGACAACACGGGGAGACCCAGATGTGTCTGGCGCCCGTCAGTATGATGGATGGATAGACAGACTGACAAACTGTCAGTGAGTCAGAGGCATTTGAGGGCTGTGACTCGCCGATTGCCCCAGGGAAGTGATGTGGCATTCTGTGTTCCTTTGGGGATAGATGCCCTGAGTGTTACCCATTGAATAAATTACTCAAGGACAGACGTTGAGCTGTTTATCATTACAATCTTCATTATCTATTTCCTTCCTTTTAAACAATTGTTAACAAGTTTATAAGTACCTGGGTGTTCACTTGAACAATAAACTGGACTGGACAGATCACATCCATGCACTCTACAAGAAGGGTCAGAGCAGACTATCTGCTGAGGAGACTGAGGTCCTTTGGTGTGCAGAGCACTCCTTGTTTGGACGAGGGAACTCCTATATATACAGATACACTACTTGTATGTTTTCCAGCAAACGTTACTGGTGCACTTAAAACCTGACCATATGCTTCCTACCATCACCAGAGCGAAAATAACACGTGAGCATAGGGAGTTATATTGCAGCTAAAGAGACACATTCTCTCTTTGGAGTCATTGGAGATAAAAAATAGAGCTAAAAGGAAAGAGAACATTGGATTCATACTCCCCCGGTGGTCATGAACACAAGTCTAAATGACGGATAACGTTGCTCCGGATCTCTTTTCCTTAAAATAGATAGCAGGTAAGATGCTGAGGCTGAAAATGTGAGAGCTGAAGAAAGGAAATTCAAACTCTTTAGTGTTGACATTCTGCATTGATACTTTGTCAAAAATCACATCAGCAACTGTAATCACTTTGGTTTAGGCCTCCGCAGGTAATGCGTATGTTTGCATACGTGGGCGTCTACTGCATTCTCAGTGCTGGCACAGAGGTGATTGATTTGCGAGCGGTAAATGCCTGTTTAAATTCAAGCTGGATTCACCGTCTCGCCACCTCCCCGTAGATCTCCATGCACCCTGCACACCCGTCTGTTGACTGTCATTAGTTTCACTCTCGCACAACAATCAAACGGCATCATCTGCAGCCTTTCTACGCCAGCATGGAAGCAGCAGATGAGGCAAGTCTGCAACCTCACCTTTGGGGACGTATGTAGAAAGTGTAGCACTGCCAGGTTCAGTTTCTCCTGCTGCTAATGGTGTGTCTGAAAGTATTTTTGTTCATTAATATTATCTTATATAATAATATCTTACATTGCCTTCAAGGCAGTGCCTTGGTGACCTATTGGGCAGCCCCGCTCTAGACCAACAGAACCGGTTGTAGAGTCACCAGGAAATGACCCAGCCAGACAGAAGGCTGGGTGAATAACCAAGACGAGGCAATCCAAGTCAGGCAGGGTCGACACCAGGCAATCAGTCCACGAGGCAATGCAGTAAAGTCTGGCATCCTGCGGAGAACGACCTGGCAGCGAGAGAGTGAGTGCCTGGGGTTTAAGTACCGAGGGGAGTGAGTAGAATAGACAGGTGGCATGTGATTGAGCTGACATGGTTGATGTGACTAGCAGGTGCACTGAATGAACATCAGGTCAGTGAGAGGGGGAGAAGACAGGGGAGACGAGACAGAGCTGTGACACTGAAGACATTTAACTAATTCAGTCAGTAATTACACATAACTAACTCATCTGTATAATCCCTTTCATTATGTTTGGGGGTTGTTTGTCCATCAATACTGCACATACTTCTGGGCCTCCGCCTCAGTCGATTGTCCTGGAAGTTTACTTTGATGGATGTGGGGAGATCAGCTTCCCATTTCCCACCCACACTCTGTATGGTCCTGAAGGGGTTCGTCATGCCCGGATGCTACGGTGGATCCTCAGTAGCTCCCCACAACTCATCCAGCCGACCAGACGGAGTCGCCGAACAATCCCACTTCATAGCCGCAAGCCTTCTGGCTTGGCTTTGAGTGAGTGTGTGTGTGTGTGTGTGTGCGTGTGAGACGTAATAAAAGTTAGTATGCTCCAGCTTGTATCACTGACACATTTATTATCGATTGGAAATCTGTGATGAAAGTCCAGCTGAAGTTGTCATGCACAAAGATTTCGACTGTAAATACCAGAATACCAGAATGTGCTTACATACACACCAGATAGATCCACAGCGACACGGCTGTTTTTTTACCTTTATTTCACAGAGCAGGGCAGGAATGATGTTACAAACGATTAACACATCTCAATGAATATCCTGCTAAAAGTACAACATCATTATACTGACTGTACAATTTCTAAGAGTAAACAAAAAGTTCTCTGCAGAAACCCACAGTTGTACTGATCGTAAAATAACCTTTGTGATGGGGACTAAGAAGGGGAAATGCAGCTTATTCAGTGGACCTTATTCAAACCGTGTGACTTTTCCATTGTAGTTCATTTTGGAACCAGGGCATTTTCATTATTTTGGGGTTAACACCAGCCTGTGTGTGGGGAGCTTCAGGCAACCAAAGCACTTTGGCTGAGGTTTGGGAAATATTATGATTTCTGTTAAATGTTGATAAAGAAAACATGTCCCGTCTCAGGCTTCAAGTTACGGCAGACTTTTTCAGAATCAAAAGAAGAAGCTTTTCTTTTTCTAGCCTGAACAACATGCTTTGAATGCATAAACAAGTGGTGTATATGGGAAGGAAATAAAACACTACATTTCTTTCGTCACTTATTGTTATCGACAAAGTATTGTGGAAGGGAACTCCTTGTCAATTCCGCCTGTTGGCAAAAAATACCTAAAATCTGCTGTGTGATGGGAACGAATATATACAAAGGCATCAGTGGGAAAGATTTAGTCTCAGTCTCAGTTTTAAGCTAACCAATGTGTGCAAGTCATGCTAAAGCATTTTGTGTTTGCAAGTGATTTGGCTAATAACAACAGCGTTAACACATCGCTAACGTTAGCTCGCTAAGAGCTAAGATCAACTGCCGCTGGTGCTGGGGTGCTAAAATAAATGCTACTAGCTAGCCACACACATTTGGTTGGTGTTTTAGCCCTTGTTAGCCTTTTGTAGCCGAGACCGCTATCCCCTCCGAGGAGAATCACGCTTCATCTGTATTTTTGTTGCAAATTAGGAGCCTGTACAAAAATTACATTGAGAAAAATGCCATGCCATTCACCGCGCCTTTCAAATGGATTTCCAAAATATATAAATACAAAACAGAATCATATTAATGAAAGCTATAATTAATATTTGGGGAGAGGTGCAAGCATTCTGTCAGTTGTTTCCGGTTTGCTTAAAAGCATGATAAATAACTATACTAACTACTACTAAATAAATCCCTTATTCACTTGTCGTTTTCTGTCTGGAAAGATGTATACGTGCGCGGCCAGAGAACGGGCGCGCTGCACTGGCAAGGCTCCCTCGTGTGTCACAAACCTCACTTTCTGTGTGAGGGGAAATTTCCTGTAACATCCTGAAATACACGCTGGATGTCTGGGAAACGTCTGGGAAATGTTTTCAGAATGTCACAGTTTGGCTCCGTCACAGACGGATTCAACATCTGAAAATAAAAATGTCAAATGATCCAAAAAGTCAGAGCTGGATACATGAACGAGAGGTCACATCCATCTTTGTCCATCAGTCAGCCGTGCCCTCTCCCTCTGTTTCTCGCTTAGATAGAGAACAGAGATTCCTCTCATTCTCCAAGTGGTAATTTCCTCTCTATTGATTGACGTGTCCTGTTAACGTTATGACAAAAAAGCCACACACACTCACCTGAGAAGGATTGGGTGACTCACACACGCACACAAAGGTCAGTGGAGAGTCTATGCAAACCTTCCCCCTGTGTGTTAGAAACAATGTGTGACACAAGAGGATATCAGAGATATTCTCCCACACAAAGGGACAGTACATTTCATTACAGGTCACTTAGCTGACGCTTTCATCCAAAGCAACTTACATTGCATTTTTTTTTAACCCATGGCTTTTTACATAAGGTGTCTCGCACTTCGACATCGGGACAAGCCGGGACTCGAACTACCAACCTTGTGGTTCCCAGCGCACCCTCTCTACCCCTGCGCCACGGCAAATTAGGATTCACTGTCCCGCGTGCAACTGATACAACATTTAAATATCTCGCTCGTAATGTGGCATCACACTGTATTGTGTTGTCCTTTCTCTCTTGTTAATGTATGTCTAGATTTCGTTTTGGTGTCTCCACTTCGTAATAGTTGATGGAAAACATTACATTCTCCAGAGGACATGGGCGTGTTTTTCCATTTTTTTGTTACGCAAAAAATTGTTACGCAACTTTTCCATGCACTTAAAAAAGAAAAGATGTTGCTTTTTTGGGCCGGTCCTTCGAGTGGAGAACTCAGCAATTGCCCAAACTCTCTACTCCTAATATTGCTATCTTTGCTGTCACTACTGCTACATTTCAAATTGTTACTCAAAAGCTGTATTCAGCCTGTTCCATCCACACAGGGACACCGACATGTACGACTTGAGACACTACAGTCTCACAAAATGATTTTTCTTCCTTCAGAGAATAAGGAATGTGTGCAACATCGACATGTAACTACAGCGGTTCAGTGTTTTGATGGGGTTGTGGTCCTCTTCTGGTAAATGAATGTCCAACCTGTGGATGTTAAGGATGTAATAGGAGAAAGAGCCCCCGAGGCTTCTTATCGTGGCCATCAGCAGGTGGGCTTTTACGATATAGACGCAAACACACACACATGCTAATGCACACATACAGGGTCCAGGTTAAATACCTTATAGCCAAGAGCCGCAATTCCAGCCCTAAAACAGACACTCTGTGTTTTTAATGACTTTTGGGTGCATTCACTTTCTGATACTTACTGTGACCATAACCTGCTAGCAGGCTGAAACTAACCTCAAGCTAAGTCTTTACACTTAAATGAAATGATTTGCCTCTTTTCTCTCTCAAAAATCCCCACAATGTGTCTTTGTTTCCAAATGTATGTCCGTGCATGAGGAACCCAACACAGAAACACACGCGCATGCACGCTCACATACCTCAGAGTAAAGCGAGCGTAGCGGAGCACTTGCAGCTCCACTCCCTAAATATAATCTGATTTCACGTTGAGAAATACGGGTAGGCTACACCTACATGCAGTACACACACACACACACACACACACAGGGCGTTTAGTTTCTGCGTTGAAGCCTTGTGTAAACACCTGCCAGTAATCTAGCGGCTGAGCGAACCGAGATGAAACAGAACCTGTTCCTACAGTCCGTCTCAGCCTGCCTTCGCATCCCGGCCGGAACCGGGTGCGAGGCCACACTGGACTCTGATAGGAGGCTGGCAGCTCGCGGGGGATTCTGCATGTTGAACGGCGAGCCGCCGCCGCGCTACACGGTTGCTACGTGACGGCTACACTTCTCCCGCGCTGTTCCTCAATCCTCTAAAGGACCTCGCGTGGAGGATCGAGCAGCTGCACCGACCGGGATGCAAGGTCGGGACTCACTGAAGGCCGGAGGCCCCGGTCGTGTAAAAACGGCCTATTCGTGCTCCTCGTGGTCTGATTCCACGCCGCTAGGTAACTAAAAGTATCGCAAAGATCATAGTGCAAGGGCCGGCTTGTAGGTCAACAGACTGAGGTGGTTCTTCTCATCGCTGTATCACGGCAGTCCTTTTAGTCTCCCTGTTGTTTTATCTACTTTTTCGCCGTCTTAAAGATGTTGCTTTATTGTGGACGGAGCGTAGTTGGAGGCAGAATAATAGTCTTAGTAAGACGAGGCCATCTCTTTATCCGTGTAATAGTTACGCAATTTGTTTATTCCAAGTCAAGGGTTCATAACATCAACCAAGTTCAGTTTGAATAATGAATCCATGGCCTTCAGACGCATTAGATGCCAGAACACCTCACAGCGGTTTATAATTCTGTGAGGAATGTTGTCACACGGCTGTAAATGCATTGCGTTGCATTGCAACATCAACATCAAGCATTTCTGCTGAAGAACTGTATGTATTTGGTCCGAGTTCTCAGCATCGTAACCTCGGTGTGCCAGCAAAGGGCCCTCACTGATCTTGTGTCATCCTGACAGTACGTTTTCTATTTGCGACGGAAACAAAGACGTGAGTGTGTTTGACTGACACGGAGGATTTCTTTTTTTGGCAGAATTTGAGTGTGCAAATTGGACTCAGCTACAGAAAACCTGGTCGACACAGTACGTACACTTTCTGCCTTCTGCATTGTGCTTCAGCGCCGCCAAAGCAACATTCACTGAAATAAATAATGAAAGGTAAGAAATGAATTAATTAGTATGGGAGAAGAACGATCCCAAATCAAAGGTTCCGCATTGACATTAGGTGGTTTTTCCACTAATTCTCCTCACTGATGATTTGCTGTCATGAATGCGTTTAGAACACAGCGCTGGTGAGTGATGCCTCCTTCCAGCACCACAGTGAGAAAAATAACGTTTTCCTTTTTCAATGGAAAGCAATCTTACATTCTCTTGTCAGGCGAAAGGACTGAGGGAGAAAAATACACTCTAATGGCCGAATCAGAGCACGACAACGATAGACGCAGGTTTCAGGCCTAATCTGCGAGGGATGCGCGTGCGGGGCGCGATGGAACTGATATGACCATTAAGGAATGTGCTACAGCCACCGCCGCCGTGCTGCCGCTGATCAGACCGGCCTGCTGAGGTCAGGGTTCTGGATGAGATGCAGTGGCCTTCATTTACATATCAATCCAACCCGTGGGATGGGTTTATGAACAAATTGTTCCATTGCTATTCAGTTTCCTTTTGAGTGTGTCGCTGGTCGTCCTTTACGCGGGAATGTTTCTATCCGTGTCAGGTGGAGACTGCGTGTGTGTGCGTGTGTGAGAGAGAGAGATATGATGTTTGACATTTCATGCGCTGCTCCTGAGGTTAACAATGCTACCAAAAGCAATCAGGGCTCTCCACACAAACAGCACATGCACTCACACGGTGCACGCAAAGGCTCGCGCACACACATCCCACCTGATGCATTCCAAACATCCAACCATAGCTTACTAAATACCCATCATAACACTTGAAAGTCGCCACTGAGGCCATCAACTTGTGTTTACAATGTTTACTGAGGGAATAAATCAAGTTGGGTCATTTTCAACTCATACGATCCGACCTCCATTTGCATCCAGAGCAGTCGGCCCCTGGTGACCATTAAAATGAAGCCATTTCAAGGCATTTCTGGATTAGTTTCGCTCCTCAAACCGCGAGGTGCCGCCTGTTCCTGCTACAGAAGTTTTCTCAATCTGCACTTCGAACTGATGCATCGACTTGGAGGCGAGGTGGTGGTCACCTTATTTGTCATCTGGTTGCGTTTCTTTGTTTTTTATTATCTATACTTAAATATGTATATCTATAACTAAATACGACCACTTGTACAAGCCGTCATTGGCGGACTACAAGGACGCGCGGATGGCCTCTGGTTCATGGAGGGAGATCTCCACAAACGTCGGTTTGCCGGTCGTAGGGCGCACAAAATTGTGGAGGAAAATACGGGAAAAACGTGTCCGCCAAAAAATGGCAACAAGAAGCAGCAGTGGCGATGCGCGGGGCAAAAAGTAAATAAACAAACCCACGACTTCCACACACAAAGACGTGACTCTCTAGGCGGTCTTCGAAAAAAAAACGTTACTCCACCTGTTGTTCTGGAGGTGAGTCGCTCTGCAACACACGCAAGACTTTTAGCTCTGGGCTCTGGCTTTTACAACCATGAAAGCCAGAGCCTTTACTTTACAGCGGGATCTATGAATGATTCTAGATGTTATCCTTGTACTTTTTGTCTTCATCTATATTTGGTTTTGCATGCGTCGAAAACATCATTCAAATTCTTAGGATTTTAAAGGTTTTTGCTTTCATTAAAAGACTCTTGTGATCAGTTTTAGTGATGTAACACAAGCTGCTTACAGGTAGTGTTTGGAAGTGTTGGGATGTCAACATGTGGTTGTAACAAAGGCCGTTGGCTCTACATGGTTCCGAATACAAATCCCAGATCTTACAGTAATTGTTGTTCATAGAATATTGCAACAACTGAATAATAAATAAAACAGGATTATTGATTATTTGTTAACCAAAATATAAAATAATGAAAACCAGGGTTCCTCTCAAGTCATGATTCAAATCCCGGACTGTTAGCGCGCCGCCCATGTTGCCCCTCGGTCTCACGCACACACGCACAAATGAGCACCGTGTGTGTGGTTGCGTTGAACTCATGAGAGCCGCCAGTGTAAACGGGAGGGAGGAATTCTTGTTGTTGCAGTGCAATAAGGATGAAGGTCAATAGGCGGAGATAATGGAGCAGAGTTTCATTGAGCCAAAGTAATTACACACACACACACACACACACACACACACACACACACACAGACAGAAAACTCCAAAACACTTTTGACCCGAACACATGCTTAAATAAATGACATCAGTTTTATAGATTACCATTACAAATCCTTTCCTTTTATCTCAAAAACCGCAATCGAAGTCTGGACCGGTGTCTGTTCTATCGGCATTCGAAAAAACAGGCACTTTAAATATTTGCGTTTGGAAAAATGACAAAGTGAAGCGGTACATGATGGTTGCAGCTCAAACAATAAGAACTTTTAGGTTTTGTGTGGAGGCAAGTTGGGGCTGGAAGAAAAATGGGAGAACAGCAGGTCTGAAGAGGTTGCAGGTGGGTTGTGTAGCCTGTGTGTGTGTGGTTGGTCCCGCCTGTGTGGATTGTGCTAGTTTAAATGGACACGTGCCAGTCTGTGTGTGTGTGTCTGTGTGTGTGTGTGTGATGGGGCCCAGCGTTTGGCCAGTACATTACATTTTAACCACAGATTGAAAACTGGTCCTGAAGCAGAGAGCTGTAGACAAAGGGATATTTATGGATGTCTGGTTGAAGACAAAAATGAGTCCATGAAAACACATCATATCTAATGGAAAAGGGTTAAGATCAAACACATGTTTTTCATAATAAGAGCGTAAAGTGCACTGAGGTTTACCGTTTTTTATTATCTACAAAAAATGAAGACAAAATCAGAGAGTTTTGAAAAGCCGACCGGGCAAACATACAACTACTGGATTACTGAATACACTGTTGGATGCTTTTATATTTATGGACGGCTAACTTTATTAAAGTTTGACTTAACGTGACTTTGACATTAACTACAAAGAATCAATCAATCAAAACACGGCTATGCCAGCTGCTCCTCGCGGCTGATGATGCTAACATGAGCACCATGCATCTGTCCTCGGGGGAGATTTATTGATGAACAAAAATGATCATATTAGAATGACATTTTAATTTATAGTCAAATGTAACCACTATCTTCTTGTTTCCCAGTGATGTGATGTTACCAGCACGCTACACTTCTTCAAAATGACCTTTTTACTTTAAACACAAGGCAACGAATCAATAAAAAAATCAAGCACCTGTTATGACCTAAATGCTGATGTCGGCATCCGCAACATCACGTGCTCACAAAGACACGTGTAGTACCAAAAAAGTACCATGTTTTCCCGGTTCACCATCTTTGTTTGACATGTTTGACATGTTAGCCTGCTAGCGTTTACTAATTAGCACTAAACACAATACAGTGCTGCTGATGTTGATGGTCATTGGTTCAGGAATCAGGAATTAGGAAACATTTATTACTAATTAAGACAGCAGGTCGTTTAACCATGAATCCAAAAGTACTACTTAGAATAATTAACATCTCGCGATATAAATATCCGTGACACAAGTCCTTTCCTCACCACTGGTTTCCAGGGTGTGACGTTTGGTTTGACGCGTGAGGAGTGAAGGGCACACTGACTCCTTCTGTCGATGGGGGGCCTGCTTTGATCCACTCAGGCAGAGCAACAGATACCCGTGTAATCAAATCTGCTGCGCTGGTGCCGCGTCTGAGAGCCAAACGCCTCAACAAGCCAAATTCATACAAATGGCCTTTCTTTGTTCACAGGACACAATACAGCCGCCTAATTGGCTGCTGCACTCCGAAGCAGAAGCATAAAAGCACAGAGGTGAATGTGTGCGAGCACATACACAACAGCAACAGTGTTCCTCTGTGTCTATTTACCTTTTTTAAATGTCTATCTTCACCTCTATTTTTAATTACGCGCGCGAATGCGGAGCCGTGGCGAATTGGATCGTGCTGATCAAACCTCTGCATGGAGATGGTGAGCGCGGAGCAGGTAAATCGATGAAGTGCGGCCCCGTTAAAGAAAGGGCTGACGCCGTGCATCGTGCTCCCTCTGCTAACTGACAGCTGTGAAGATGAACGAGCATCCTGCTCCATAACCTGGGTGCCTCAGAACGGTCCTCAATGCCACCAAATTGCGTGTGTGTTATAGGTGAACGCACCCCACAGGTAAACTATGAAGCCAAAGGTCAAATTAATCCATATCTTATTTTTACCCTTTGAATTTGAACTTTAGAGTAGTAGAGCGATGTGCGCGGGGAGGCCGGTGCCTCTGTGAAGCCACAAAGTCGGGCCTACAAGTGTCCTTCTCCTTTCCTGTCTTTCTCCTCTCCGTCTCCTTGCCACCAGCTATCAACGTCAAAGCCTGACTGCGACGTTACTGCGCTGCGAGCTGTCGCAGAGATGTGTGGCCATGATGTGATGCTTCACGCGCCCCGTGACCAAACCGCCAGCCCTTGTTCACACATGTGGCATCAATGAGAATTTGACACACACACACAAACCTACATGCACTTATCATCTACTGTCTGCGGACACATTGTTTCTCCCCCTCAGGTTTATCTTTATTTGACCAGACACCAGAGAAATCCACTGAACTTGAGCTTTGTCCCGCTTTCAAGGAACAGTTTCGACAGTCGAGAGGAGAGGGAAAACCTCGCCGTTTTTGCTAATGAGTCTTTGGCTAGCTTGCTAATGTTCTCTCTGGTCGCCAAGCTTTGTTTTAAGATGTCACGGGTGGTATTTCCACAAGCTTTATGTGTCTATTTCCTGCAGCTATAGCAGCAGTACAAAGAAAGAGACAGCAACCAGAACGGACAGCTCTGGTGGCAAATAATGAGACTCGCCATAGTCGCCAACGATTTCTTTTTTAAGAAAAGAGTCAATAAACTTGAGCTCATTTTAAAACTCATTTTGAAACAGATAAATTGTGTGGGATTCTACAAGCAGTCAACAGTTTGGACGGCTGGAGATTTACTCACTTGTTTAGTGGGCCTGAACCGCACCAGTATTAGTGTTGCAAAGCTAGCATAACGTTAGCAATAACGGCGCGTGGCGGTTATTGCTAATGATAGCCCATGCATATGTAGCCCATATTGATTACACAGTTTAACGTTAACAGTGAGAGATTATTTTAGTTCATCTGATTATTGCGAGCCGCCATTGTTCAGTGAAATATGAGGTCAGGACGTGGTGCAAACCACCAATCTGTGTCTAAATGAAGACAAGCGCTCGTAGCAGTGACAGCAGCACTAACCGCCAACAACCGGCGGTACTGTTTGGTTACTCTATGATGTGTTCAGGATTTATTCATTGAAAGATGAGAAATTAAAAATTATTATTGATAAAAAATCCATGTGATCTCATAAAATGCAGTGTTTGTGAGAAATCCAGCAGTTTGAGGAGATATTTTAACAACAACATAGGCTAAATAAATAATTATCACCTGTTTACGTTGCTCTAGCTCCTTATAATACATATTAAAAATTGCTAACATCAAGAATGGATTTAATTCAAAAATATACAATCTTTCCTAATTATAATAACCCACTGGAGATAAAAACTATAAAAAGAAAAACGTTTGGAACTTTTGCGGTTGACAAACATCTGGCAAGGTGTCTTGCATGGGGTGGGAGGTGTTGTCCATGAGGGATGATAGCCATCATCCACCTGTGTCCCACCACCACCACCATCATATCCAGAAGACACCACAGAACACTGCTCACCTTTAAACATGACCAGACATCTCTCAATTGGTTAGCTAAAAGTTCGGATCTGTGACTTTAATCCATGATACACTCCGAACACTCTGATTTTTGTGATCCGTTGCACCACGACGTGCAGTAAACTGCTCAAGACCGACAAGCAAAATCTTGGAACCAGAAGCTTTAATAGCGACAGTCGAGTTCTGAGACTAGGAGGCTCATGAATTAGTGTGTAATATTTATTTTAATCTAAACTGACTGCATGGCTGAACAGTTCATTGCTAACATTTCTTGAGTGCGTTGCTTGTAGTACAAAAAGTCAGGAAGAATGTGAAGATGTTAAAATGTCTTGAACTTGATCTGCATTTTTAGCATAGCAATGTTTTTGCTATGTTGCTTTCTTCTTCTCCTTCCTCGGCCTCTCTGATTGCCCGAACTATCTGCATTGTGTATAAAAAACGCCTCGGCGCACTACGGTCGGCTGGTTGGCTACTCGTCTCGCATCACAATCCGACATGACAGAGCCGTAGAGCCTGTGAACATTTTGTGATAAATAGTGTATTGCTTCCAGGGCAGGCAAATATTTGGCCCCAGAAACAGGGAGACGTTCCAGTGAAAAGATTTGTTTTACATCACACACTTTGCTGCAGCCGTCGGTGACGACAGGCTGAGATGGAGGTGAAGGAGGGCGAGCTTTCTCACATCCTCTCTCCTTCCACTCGCCGGGTTTGAACCTCAGTCTGTGTTCGTCGTCCAGATGTTCAAAGAAAAGCTAAACCCCTCATGGCACCGTGATGCCATTACTTAGATGATTTAACTACTTTTGCATTATGTTTAAACAAATGAATATGGCAATTAATCTGAATGAAAGCATCATTCTCTGTACACTTTCTTTAAGTGGAAAATCATTAATCTCTTTTTGCAGCTGTCAGATCTGTGGGTTTTGAGACTAATCCGACTCAAGATGACGTCTCTCTTTTTTGGGCCGGTATAAATCTGAAAATAATGAGCCTTATCATGAGTGTGTTCATGCCGCCAACACAAGCTGTCCTCCCTGTGTCGGTTGGCCCTTTCATGGCCTGCAAAAACCCTATCTTTATTTTTAGATGAGATTCTGTGCGGGGAAAAGACACTTATTAGCCGTGTGGAAACCTCAAGGCGCCGGCGGCGACACACCAAACGCACAAGCAAACCTTGAAATGGACCGAATGAATTGAGGTAATACTTTAGGGGGAATTGATGTGGTTGGGGATTTCATATATGTGCGTACCAACTCAGATAATGGGCCAGCTGTTTAACTATTACAATGACCAGATTCACACACACACAGACACACACACATAGTACTTTATAACACAGTCTGCCAAAAAGCTAAGCCATAACAGAGACAACATGTGCAATAAGGCCCCGCTAAATAAAGAATGCAGCTTAAAAGGAACATTGAAAGAATACCTTGTCTGTGGTATTTCAGTCCCACGTGTCAGACTGACACGTGGGACTTTGTGTAGGTTCCGTGTGACGTGTATGAACTTTGGTGTCGAGCATGTTTTCCGATAACGTTACACACTTAAAAGCAAGAATAACATCACAAATGTGTTTGGCAACTACTCTCAGTTACAATTCATTCCAGCCTCTGAACTTGTTGGGTGTTCTCAAAGTGTGTATGTGTGCACATATTTTCATCTTTTTCACTGCACACGCCCGTACTTATATTTCTGTGTGTGTGTGTGTATACGATGCATTCCCAGCATGTGGCTGGGTGCCCACAGCTGTTCGACGCTGGATATTTGGGGTTATTCCGCTGCCTGCAGGTCCGCATCTAGTTAACCAAGTGCAGCGCGTCGAAGCAAACACTGACCCCAAACCAAACAACAACAACACCAGCCGCCACAAGTCTGCAACCACACACACTTCACACTCCCCTAAAAATGTCAGCTCGATCAAAGGCACGAAGAGAAGGAGTGTGAGAGTGCTCGAGGGCACGGGGAGGCTGCATGTGCAACCCAGTCACAAATTTGCAACATCGAATGCTTATTTGAGAGAAACTTAATTCCCAACAATTAACTTTGGTTTAAATTACTCCTTTATGAAGGATAGGGGACCTTTTGTAGCGGTTTACAAAAAAAGAAACATTATGGATCAAAACGGAATGTTTATGCTAAAATGTTTATGCAAAAAAGAATGTTGATGAAGATCAGATTCTGATAGTTGAACGAATCATTTCGCTGGGATTGGGACGCACAATCCCTCAGCCCTCCATGAGCACAACAAAACAGTTACATCGCGAGCTGCTGTCTCTGTTAAACATCATTGTCCCTCTGCCTTCAGTGCTGATACACCTTCCTCCACCTCCCCATCTCCGCCCAGTCTCCACCAACCCATCAGCCAACATCCCCACCAGCTTCTGGACTCAACATGAGCGCATGATCCTATTTGCCAGCTCCAAGTCTCCTTCGATACGGCATGAGGATGCTCCATTCAGGGTCAAACAGACACGCAGGGCGAGCTCTGATGAGTCCGGGACATTTTAACCACCAGACTGCCAGATGTGGCCTCTAAACATCAGTCCACAAATCAATAGGCGCCGTTTTGTCCATTTATGGTTCACAGTCTTTGTCATTTTCGGAAATCGTTTTCTAACATCTAGACGTAAAATGTATAGATTTGACCTTGCAGCTCCCAGATTGGTTCACCTATTCAGCGTGGACATTCTCTACCTTTCAACAGATGAGGGACATAATCACTATTAATGGCGTTAGAGGGCTTCACTGTAAAACAAAATGAACTTAATGTAGCGTAAGTGAAACCCTGATCTTTCCTTTACCCTAACTGAGTCACGCTGGCTACTTTTAACCAAACCTCAACCATACAAGTGGTTAATAACATCAACAGCAACTTATAACGCATCTGGGAAGGAACACAGAAAAGTATTGGAAAACATTTAAGCGTGTAATTCCTGAAGGCTTTTTCCTAACCTTAACCAAAGGGGGTTTGTTCCTCAACCTTGCTGCTAATTGGACTGTGGTTTTCTAGTACAAATGTCTGGAGCGTTGGACGCCCCCCCCCATCCACAGTGACGACCTCCTTAAGACTTGAACCCTACGTTACAAGGACGCAACACTTCTTTTACTGGGAAAAACAATGAACATATCCAAGCTGCAAATACGTTTCCCAGGCAGACATTAGTGGCAAAACAAATAAAAGTAGTATATAAATGTAATTTGTTGGCGACAGGGTTGGCACGCGTGTCCGATGAGTCAGCCGCTGGCTGCGTAAGTGTTTTTAAGTCGTAGGAGACAAAGGTGTAGAGGCTGTTACCTCCTCACACACAGCCTGACAAAAACGTAAAAAAAAAACACTCGGATATCACTCCCTCACCCAAATAAGGTTTATGGAGCGCCCGGGTGCGCCAAGTCGCAATTACCGCTACATGGTGCAGCCCTAACTCTGGAATACCCCTGCTCTCATTTTCCGTGCTCTCCGCTGGCACTCGGCTCGTCCAGAACGTGCTCATCGGTGAGTCATGAGCGAGGGAGGACTCCCCATAAATGGTCTAATATGTGAAGCTCCTGGCAGAAGTCCTGTGTAAGTGTCTCACTGGGTGCCGTCATCCCGCCCGCCCCCCCCCCCCCCCCCCCGGTTCCCCCGGCGTCTGCCGTCACCGAGTTGACCGCTGACCCCGGGGCGATCGGCTGCCAGGTGGCCCGGTTGTGTGCTTTTCCCAGGGTGGAGCCCTTTGTCTCCGGTCCCTCCTCACCCTCGCGTCCGCCACAAAGTCAGCCTCACCTTACCTCCCCTCCCTCCCGCCTGCGGTGACTCACCGCCGCCGTCGGCACTCGGCCATGTTGGAGGGTGGGACTGGGTGGGCAGTGGTCAGGTGGGTGGCTGGAGGAGTGCGTGTTGTGCGATGTGTAGACATTATGACTGGATTGAGCTGTAACAGTTTTAGTTTTAGTCCCATCACAGACCAACATCTGCTGGATCACTCAGCGGTGAAGCCATATTTGCCGAAGTCACAGTGACAAGCGGTATTAACCCTAAATGTCACTGTCAATTGTACGAGGAGACTTGCAGCACGTTATGCGGCCCGGGCCAACGATTTGCTTGGCAGGAACCGAGAGGGAAGGAAACCATACTATGCTTTTTAAGTGGACTGCTTTTAATCATGGTTTAAGTTTCCTTTTATTGCGCATTTTGGGAAGCTTTGGTCCGGTCGAGTTTCTTAGTTAATGCGCATGATACATTGGAGGAATAAATCACCTTTATGGGCCACGTCTCGTGATACAGTTGTCATCTTTGATGGTTGGTTCACTCCATCAGTTGGTCCTCGGTTCGTGTCCACACCAAAGCGGAATATTTAGAAATGCATCTTTGGGCGCCGGGCGATTTTGCGGCCTGTGTGTTACTGAATATTTCTTGAATCTGTTGCAGGATGTACAATCTGGTTTCACTAGTGTTCAGCCAGTCATCCAAATTAAACAGCTCTATATGTCCTTAGTCAAATCCCAAATACCACACCAGCAGAAAATGCCATGTGAAAATCTTTAAAAGCTTAAAAGAAATTGTTAGCCGTTTCCGTTTGGCTTCTTGTTCAGGCGGCACAGCACCCCGATAGCGTGTGAAATAGAGACAAAATGCAATCTGCTGAACAGCGAGGGTTACGTGTTTCATGTTGCCCAGCGTGTAAACCAAGGAGGGTCAATACGGACCGACAGCGCTCACAAATGAACCGTATCAAAGTCACCATGTGGTATTACAAATTAAAATGACCATTTGTAGTGAGAAGGGGAGGGGATGGGAGGTGCATGCGTCAAACAAATACAGGACTTTCAACCACAGATCAAGTCCCTTTTCTTGCCCATGAGTGTTTGACAGGAGAACTGGAATATGTAAATGAGAAGATGGGTATAAATTGATATAAAATGTTCTTGACAATATGAGACAAAACTGAACATGGTTTTGACCAACGTCTGTCTGTTGTCTCTTGATTTTTTGGGGTTTGAAGCCCAAAGTGTCCTCTCAGATTAAGAAAAAAAAAGGAAATTGACACTAATTTGGACACATGTTTGCGATACTTTCCTATTAGCGTGGATTTGGCCTCAGGTTGGTCTCACATTGACTCACTAAACAAAAAACGATTAGTAGTAAACTACGGTTCGGCATTAACGGCTGGTGCGTTCCCAGCTCCCCGTAGCTGACACAAACGATCTATGTTCCCTGACGGATGACACAGTAACATGTGCATGCATGAGCAGGACGGAAAGGGGACTGTCAGGATCGCTTAGTGTACAGAGAGCCGGAGGACACACACTCGTGCAGAGGAACTACGGTCACCGTGGAGGCCAATGCATGTGCGCTGAAGTCCAATAAGAAAGCCCGACTTGTCTTCCCACGACCGCGTGATAATTGCTGCAGGGGAACAGTTTGGTCTTGGCAGCTAAACAATATCATCTTACGAATGTCATCCATTCTTTAGCCTGCTCTGGATTCTTACTGTGTTCAGTTTTGTCCTGTAGTTCAAATATCTGCACTGATTAGAATTATAAAACTCATTATTCTCAGTGTGAAAGGTTACGGCTTGCTTCAATTATTTGGAGGCTATAAAAAAACACATGAAGAATACAGATAAAGAGTGCAGGGGGCTTCGGTAGTAGAACGAGGAAACAGCCAAGCACCGAATACTTTAGTTTTGATCATTTTTTCTTAATTTGTTTCCACCCACACGTGTGCAGTTACACATTCCTGTCGTTTACATCAATCTAAACTTAATTTCTTAGACAATTTGCTCTCAGACGAAGCTACTGAAATCGATTCACTGTACAATGAACAAAACTAGACTGATTAAAACTAAGGGTGAAGACATAAAAGTAGAGCAATTAAAAGCTAATTTGAATCTTTGTGCCTTAAGAGTTTTGAGGGTACGTTTGGACCAAGTTGTCTTTTAGCTTCCCATGCGCTCGTAGGGGTGCGTGGGTGGACATCAGCTGATCCCCCTCGCGCCTACATTACGTGTGTAAGCGCACGTAGCAGTGCTAATCCCGCTCTGCGCACTGAGCGGGATGGAGCTGTGTTTCGTCCGTGCCGGCAGCCCGTCGCGGTGAACGCACGACCCGCCGCGCGCATTCTCCGGCGGCGCGGCGACTTTCCGCGTGTATTTGTGTGCTTCCGTTGTGTTTGTGTCGGACCGGCGAGGCTACAGTGAGGAAACCCGTACGCTAACGCCATGTGACGCGGGCATGCCCACAGTTGACCCAGTCTCAAACTTTCTCCCGCTCTTTCACGGCATTTTCGCTGTCCGTGTCTGAGCTTAGTTGACAGCAGCTGTGCGGAAGGAGAGAAAAACCCCTCCGGTGTAGTTGTTCAGCGCCACTCTCCGCTCTTGCCGGCGGTCGTTGGTGGTTCCTTTAACGTGCAGCCGGTTCTGCGCGACGCTGAAGCGTCGGGAATCTAATGCTGCAGCCACGCGGCTCTCGCTCTGACACGAGAGCTAATTAGCTCTACAGTCCTAAGCCGAGGAACGTAAGTACGCATTTGGAGAAAAACACGGGAGGTGTGTGTTTGTGCATTGAAGCGGGTGAAAAGCGGGAGAAAGTAAGAACGGAGACGGGGGGGAAGAGGGTCAAACAGAGGCTGGCGCGTTTGTCTTAGAGGAGAAAGGGCCTGATAATTAGCCCATTAATCATCTGGCTTTAATCACGGACAAAGCCCCCAAAGCCCTTCAGGTTAGACTGATTTGTGTGTGTGTGTGTGTGTGTGTGTGTGTCCAGGTATGTTACGAGTACCGCTGCACAGTTGGTGACCTCATAACGTCCTGCCTGCGGGGGGAACAGGCCTCCGTAAGTCATCGTCTCAAGCAGCCATTTTCCACCTACGCCCTGGCAGTGGACAATTCATCCCCGTCCGTATTCCACGAAGCTTCCACGCTCAAACTCCATAAAACACCTCGCAGAGCGCCGCTGTTCAACGGGCCGCCTCCAGATAGTTCTGATCGAGGAGAGATGATTTCTTAAAAGCATTCGTCACAGCCATAAACGGTGTTTGGGTATGTGAGCTGGGAACCAGGGGGAGGACGCTACATGCATTGCGCAATAGTGGAGAAAGTAGCGAAGGCCACGAGATCGGGAGAAGGTGCAGGGTGGAGGGTGGAGGGTGGAGGGTGCGGTTGACGCGAGCACGCCAATCCCAGAGCTGAATGTGTTGATGACGTACGGACAACGTGGCGGAATTGCGCTCAAATCCGAACTTGGGACTTTGTGGGAACCGCACTGTTTGTGTGGTTTACCCGCACGATTCACTTTGTGAGTTGTTGGTTGTTTTAGGTTTTGCTTAATTATCAGGACTTGATTTTATTTGAACGGTTTGTGAAAAAACTGTAGTACGATAACATATAAAAGAAAATACAAAATACTTACAATTACAAAATAAAAGAGTCACAACTTGAACATCCTGAGTCGTAATGTAAAAAAGGCAGATCTCTTATTCATTGTAAATTACGTACTAAACTTGGAGGTGCGGTGTTTCCTGAGCCGCAGGCGGAGGCGAGCTGCACATTACCCGTCACTCGTCCTGCCCCTTCACCTTGCAGCAAGTGGACTACCAGCAGCTGTAATGTTCTGACCATCATGCACATCCCGTCTTTCACATCTGGAGCCGCCTCAGGACGTTCACTGAAGTTAACTGGTGTTGACAGGTCTCTTTGAATGGTCATTGGTTTCATGTGCATGCGTGTGTGACTCTGATCACTGGAACTTGTGTGTGTGTGTGCGCGTGTGTGTGTGTCTCTCACCTTGCTGTGGGCCAGACATTACAGTGAGAGTCGGTGGGGCCTGCTGTGAGGTCACGCCCAAACCCTCACACAGCTTCCCTCCGGGCATCGCGAGGTCAGCGGCGGTGCGTCCCGTTTTTTGACGGTTGTTCATTTTATCCCTTTGCAGTCGAGAATAAACAAAGCTGTCCTGTCGGTGACGCACGGGAAATACGTCGAGAGGGACGAGCGCGTAATCAGGAGAGAATCTAGGCAATTTTCAAAATAAAACTTTTTTCAGAAAAAAAACGTCAAATGACAAAAAAATATGTATATTTGTTCTTTCTGTGGTGCGGCCCGGTACGGAATGGCCCGTGGCCCGGTACCGTCAGGGACCATGGTTGGGGACCCTCTGCTTTACACCACTTTCAGCCCCGCTTCCCGCGACCTGGTTGGGGTAAAGCTATGCAACTTCACCAAGGTCCGACTCCTGGCAGTGAGAACATGGCCAACCTGCCCTCTTAAGCCTAGTTTATGCTTCTGCGTTTCCAGAGAGACGCGAGGACACGCAGGCTGTGATTGGTCTGCTAACTACGTCCTTAACGGAGTCTCACATTTCCGGTTTCATAGCACAATTATTAAAAACAAAGAATGTTTACGAGAGAACGGATCAGATTGAAGAACTTTTTCTCTGAGGAAATGCGTAAATATGAGCGCTTCTACAAGCCGTCATTGGCGGACTATGAGGACGCCGGATGGCCTCTGATTCGTGGAGGGAGATCTCCACAAACGAGGGGAACAAAGTCGTGGAGGAAAATACGGGACAAATGTGTCCGTGATGAAAAGCAGCAGTGTGGATGCACGGGGCAATAAAGTCTATGATCAATAAATAAAGCAACCACTCTCTAGGTCGTCTTCAACAAAAACACGTTACTCCACCTGTTGTTCTGGAGGTGAATCGCTCTGCAACACACGCAAGACTTTTAGAACCATGAATTGAAACGAGTCCGTCGACTCGACTGTGCGTAAAGACGCAGAAGCATGCGCCGGCCTTAAGGCTACTCAACGACGATCCCGGGGCCGAGACGCTCCTGAATCAGAGCTTATCCATTGGCTCAACCCCCAACTCAAGCCCCCTGACTTCCTTCCGTCCCGGACCTTATGGAGTCTGTGGCTTCCCCGTCGAGTCAGGGGAATAACGGGGTAAAAGGCCGCCCAGTCAACCTCGACAGTGCCACCTCCACGGCCTTTGCAGGGCCACCCACACCTTAATGAAAGATACAGGTGGACATCTCAGGGGGCTTCACGGTGTCCCCCCTAAATCAGCGCCTTCTTGCGGTGACCTACGAGCTACATGAGTTTCAAACCTTTGTGGGGGAATCGGCCACATCCGCACGGCCCCGCGAGGCACTAATCTCATTACCGACGGGATTAGTGCCTCGCATGCAGCGGGGCTGAAGTGGCCAGCTGCCACAACAAAGGAGAGGAACGGTGGAGAGAGAGAACTCACGTGTCTGTGAGAGAGCAGCGTGAAGTTGGCATGAACAATAAAGCAGCGAACGTAGCGGCGCATGCCTGCAAATCCTCACCAAGTTAACAACAACTTTAGCCAGAGTGCACCGGACACACACACAAACTCTGTGTGCCTGAGGACACGAGAAAGGGAAGGAATGCTAGATGCAACCTCTCAAAATTGTGACCTTGTCACCTTCTGTGGTTTTGATGAACATCTGTGACACCAGCAGAGGTCTTGTGTGTATATTCTGGAGGCAAACCTGTGATGCTCTTCCAGTGAGACAGACCGTTACAGTCTGGACCAAAGTTCTTGTATATCTTTTGGGCTCGGGAAAAGTCAACGGACCTGATAATGTTTAAAATAATTGTGGTTTATTTTCCATTTTTCCGTTCAATATTCTCTGTTTTTGCCAGGATTGTCTACTTGCACCTGGCAAAATGTACTTGTTTCCAACCCAGCGCTCAAAGATGTATCTGATGATATTTTGGGCAATTTAGGAATGGGAATACTGTGTGTGTGTGTGTGTGTGTGTGTGTGTGTGTGTGTGTGCAGAAGAGGTACACTTTTCTATGCAGCCCCAGCATTCCTAAGTGACACCGTTCCCACAACTTTGCCTACAAAAAACAAGAGTCATATCCCTTCTGCCCTTCTAAGGACAGCTCTTCACTCTCGGCTGAACGGGCGCAGACGTGTAAATGTAGAACTTAAAACAATAAAGACACGTTTCCTGGGACAAAGGAACCTTCGCGGCAACAGATGTTCAATCTTTCTACCAAAGACTAGTTTTTTCACAACAAGTGAAAGGAAGTAACTGCATTCGGAGAGACGAATATGCGCCTCTGGTAGAGGTAGTGATCTGTCAATCACAAGGCAGCGCCGCCCTAAAGCACACTCTGCTTTATGGCTCTAAATGGATCGGAATTTACTCACTTACCTTCTCGTTCTTCTTATTCTTCTCATCCAGCCCTGTGCCAGAAAGCTAACTTCTTTGTCA
The DNA here is from genome assembly GCF_964276395.1 of Gasterosteus aculeatus. Lineage (NCBI taxonomy): Eukaryota > Metazoa > Chordata > Actinopteri > Perciformes > Gasterosteidae > Gasterosteus > Gasterosteus aculeatus. Next base: position 2,091,849 of record NC_135696.1, on the reverse strand, counting down.
ATTTGTCTGAATTGAATTTGTCTATGAATGTGTGCATTGTGAGCGCGCCGCGTTTGACTCGCACGGGTCGACATGAACTCACACTTGCTCAGAAAATGACCTCTGGCCCCCTTCGGATCCTCCTGTGAGTGAGCGATGTGATAAACAGTAGTGCAACTTACAGAAAAACCTTTTTTTCGTGCGATTCTCTGCCAGTTCCTTCTATTTCCACTTTCTGCGGGCTGCTCCACATTATAGAGCTGTTGCAACATCCTTCGGCAACAGCATCATTAAATTGAAATAAGGATGCAAAGTGTGGTTGAGACAGAAATAAACCTAATTTGTAATTTTAGAAATGGATTCTTTTTCAGGCAGTGAAAACAAACAAAGTTCACGCTGGGAGGATTGTGTGGTTTGGCTGAAGTTGTTGATCTGAAGTAACGATGAAGTTGTTTTAAGGATAAAATCTCAGTAAGTTGCTTTCGCTTCCTGTAAATAATACTTTTTGCTTCTCAGAATGATCGCATGTCGTTTCCTGACTTTATTGGAAGGGCAGCTGATGATAGTGATGTCTAACGATACCCATGTGGACACCAATACATGTGCACACACACACACGTTCTCTCCCAAGCATTTCTTCCCCCCCCCCTTGTGACTGCCCAAGTAGTATAAGGTGCCAATGGCCTTAAAACCCACAGGAAAAGTGCATTGCACGTTCATAAATTTAATAGTAATCTGAATAACAGCAGATTGGAGCAGGCTTTTTTCCCAACGAAGGCGAAAACAAACTAAATGTAGAGATAATGACATTTTCCACCGACTAACTGCACCTTAAATTGCATCTCAACTTACCGGACGAGGCGGCAGTTAAAATAAAACGGCACTTGAACCTTACATGATCATTTCATTTCGAAATGGGCTCATCCCAGGGGCGTCTTCGAGCGATTCCGCGGTCAGTAAGTGGAGAGCAAATGCACACAAGAGAGGGCTGTTTGTGGCCGGCTTATTGCCCCCGCTTTTCAGGCTGAGCGGTGACTTTGCGTTCCCTGAGTGAGTCCCCCGTTGGTGTCTTGAGAAAGTGCACATTGCCACACACACACACACTGGCGCACACACTGACGAGGTTTGGGTCGAGCAGTAGGCATCTTGGCAGTGGTGCTTGTTCTCATAACATTGTTTCATTGCTGGCATTTTTCTGAGGTTCTAAATCGGGGTCCATGTTGGTTGATGCGGAGCATGGAATGAAAAAGTGTGTGTGTGTGTGTGTGTGTGATGGATGGGGCTCATAGCCCCCTTCTAGTCAACCCCAGTCGTACCAGCTGTATTTATTTGAACTCAATGCTTTGATTTACGGGAACTTTTATGGATTTTGTTCACCGTGCGTCGCTCCATCTCTGGGCTCGCTGCTTCAATCAGGCGTCTGTGATGAGCTCAGGGCGGCAACTTCTGGGTCTGCAAAGCGAAGCCAACGCGGAAGCGCCACAAATCAACCGCCGGCGTCACCAGTCCGGTAAAGTCGATGGTTGAGGCCCTGAACCGAGGCGGAGAAGCTCTCGCCTCTCTTTTGGTTTTAGAACGATAGCCTGACTTTTAAAGGGGATTGTTTTGACATTTTGTGAAATATACAGATTCCCTTTCCAGCTAAAATGAGACGATTGATGCCACTCAGTTGTGTAGGAGATGGATGTGAAATCAAAGCCAGGCAAAGGTTTGCATAGGACTGTTCAAGTAAATCAAAATAAAAACCACGCAGTTGCATCTCAGCTTCACAAGTATTCACAATAAATCTTTAAAAAGAAAAAGAATTTAAAAAGCATTTAGTAAAAAGTGCTTCCAGGCATTATTTATTTTTCCCACAGCCCAAACTCCTTCAGACCCTCACACACTCCACCAGAACACACAGAGTTCCCATAAATTCATAGGCTGGTCCCCATATATAATCCAGGGCCTTTAGTGAGACAAAGGATGCTGTTCTCTGTAAGGCCACCATGCTAATCTGCCTCCCAAAGTACAAAGGCCCTCCAGAGGACCGCTGCATGCTTCTGCAGGGATTACCATTCACCTATTGAGCCGCTCAAAGAGAGAGAGAGAGAGATGCAGTTGCATACAGTTTAGGGAAGCAAAAGGCACAGACCCACTTGAGTTTATATTTCCTTTCATTGAGCTAAAAGCGCGATTGAAATGTTAATACAGGAGAGCTGCTGCATCCTGGGCTCGGATACATCTCTCCGCGTCTGCGGAGAGAGAAAGAGAGCGCGGGGATTAAAAAGAAAAGGAAAGAGTGAGAAAGCCGCAAAGAAACGTTGCAGCGAGGCAGGAATGTGGGTGCAGCCGGTAGGAAGCGGCCCGTGTAATCGCCTGCGTAATCCTCGTAGAATCACCCAGCCAGGCGGCGCGTGCATGTTTCTGCGTTGACAAAATCAAATCATTTATCTTCCTTGACTCGTTTGTGCAAATAGAAGGTTTAATATTTCATTTGAGGTGCCGCTCGGTTTTGTCATTTGAGTCACAGGTTGATTAGCAGGTCATTCTGATCCACTCGTCAATTACCGCTGGATTCTAAGTCCAGTCACGCCGTCACCAGCGTACGCCGCATGCCAAAACCCATCGTGTACATGGCGGCACTGTGGCGCCGCAGGAGGACAGTCAAGGGTAAAACCTCACGGCGCCAACATTAATAGGGTGAGGTTAATCTCCATAAACTTTTAGTGGATTAGCGACTCGATTAGCGGTTTACGAAGCGCCGCATGAACACAACACACTTTTCACCTCGACTGCTCGCGCTCTTTCTCCCGCTCCGTCTCGCTGACCTTTACACGGAGCGGGGGCCAGCGACCACGCCGCCGGCATCGCAACACCACGCGCCACACTCACACAAACCCCCACCCAACACACATGTCCCAATGCACCAATGAGTCCCCTGATTGGGGGCGTAAATCATGCATGAACGGCCACAAGCATGTACATAAACACACGCACACACACACACACACCACGCCCCCCCCCCCCTCTCGGATGTTTAGCAAATGAATTAGGCCGACGTTCAATAGGCTCTTAGCTTTAATGAATAGAGCTATGGAACGGAGGAGTGACAGCAGGAGGTGTTTCCGCTCTCTGCTCTCGGCTGCAGACCGCAGAGGTTCACAAGCTTTCTTGGCGCAAAGCGGCTTGAATGTTTCTCTGATAATTCAGAGAATATTTCTGCCTGGGAAAGTCTCCTTTGAATAAACACTGCGGCTGAAGCCTCGTTTTTACACACACGGAATCGTGCAGTGGTGCACTAGACTTTTTACAAAACGCTAAAGGTACCACTTTAATTCAATCAATACCTTTTGGGTATCGATAGATTCACTGAGGCTGCTTCGAGAAGATACCAATCATTTGATATGTGCACTGTGGTAATGATCCTTCTAGGGCTGATTCATTTAGATTTCCCAGTATAAATCAAAATGATAATAAAAGGACAATCAGAATACAGTTATGATCATAAGTTTACAGCACTAGGCCCGCCCCCCCCCCCCCCCCCCCCCCGATGCCCTCATTGGTTGAGAAGTGTGACAACAATCATCAACGTTGCATCTTCACGGTGACCCACGCTGTGTCCGTGTGCATATTCAGGGACAGAGAACATCCGGCCTTAAAACGACGACAAGAGAAGAGCGCGTTCGTGCCCCATACGACGTGTTTCCTTCATGTACTACTTTCTCTGCGTTGAGCCCCCCCCGTCTTGTCCCTGCCCTGTTGGAGACCTCTCCTTCCCTTTTGAGTCTCTGGGGATGGCGAACACCTCGGGGGGGACATATCGCATGAGGCAACGTCCTGCAAAGGGAACGCAACAGTAGAACACACGTGCAGTAAGCGCATGGCTCTTCATCCAGCGAAGATGACTCAAAGTCCAGGAAGCTGTCCAGCAGTGCGTGTCACCTCCTGCGCAGCCCTCCCAGAGGAACACCAGCTCCTCGGCAACATCTTCTAATGTGTTCTTTTACTTTGTGTTCCGTCTTCACCGCACGCTGATTCGGTTTTTTTGTTTTTTTGCCACGTCGTAATTCTTATTTCCTGCAAAAGAAAAAGCCCTGATATTCAGCTTGTTTCCTGAGGATTTGTCTTTTAGTGGCTGCACGCAGGGAACCTGACAGGAGCTGTTGGTGTTCGATCCAAGTGAACGTGCGCGCGCGCTTTCATGCTCTGCGTGTGTGTCTGTCGTGCACCATTGCCTGCGTGTGTGCGTGTGATATGTGGTTTACATTAGTTCTGTTTGATGTCTCCATCAGAGGCCTCTCTCCTCCTACTTCAACACTACTGTTTGATCTGCACCAATCTGGTCCTGATCATTCTGCCTTTGTTTACTTTCAAAGACACTTTTCCTCTCTCCTTGTTTCTCAACCCCCCCCCCCCCCCCCACACACACACACACACACACACACACTCTCTCCCCGTCACTCTGCTTCTTTGTGTGTGTGCAGGTTTTCTGTATTTCTGTTGCAGATGTGTGTCAGAATGAAATGCAGGGTGCAGTGTTCTTACATGTGTCCCGTGCTCAGGATTTAATGCATTTTCTTCTTTCTTTTTTTTTTAAGAATTTCCTTTCCTTTGAATTTGAGCAAAAACATCCATTCGGCTCTGTCGACTTTGTTCGTGAGGTCTTGATTGGAGATTCTGATTGTGGTTTGAAGGAAAGCACTCGCTAGGGTTTCGGTTTCAGGGATACGCTCGTAATCAAACGTTAGGACGAGTCCACATGAGCCTCGCTTCAGTCCCCGCGCGTCTATCTGGTGGGTCTGGACACCGTTCAGTCAACACATCCTCAAACATGGAGCATGTGACGTCTTTCAAATAGCTGCTGCTTTTCTTCCAGCGTAAAATCAGCATCTCTGTCCATATTTTGCGTGCATAAAGTCTCAAGATCAACTTCTGTTATGTCAGACAACCGATGGTTAAGTATACGGGAATAAAGTACCACGTGAGGTTGAGGGAAGGAGCGTCATCTTAGATTAACTTTACTGACTCACCAGGTCAGTGAATCAACTTTGGATGAAAAATGACGAAATGCAGTTTTCTGGGTATCAGGTTGTTTTTTGGGGCTGGTAACGTGAGGAAACGTTTGCCATTAAATGAAAAGTATGAATCTTTAATCTTCTACGTGTGATGGTAACATTTCACAATCGAAAATATTAAAAGGAGTTTTTATTTTACGAGAAAGGAAATGTTCAATACATTTTCTTTCTCAAAGATTCTTTTAATTTGAATTCATTGTGTGATAAAGACATTTTGCAGAGGAAAGTCCATGTTCACGCTGTATAGCACGTTGGTTTCCAATCACATATTTTCCTGTGTCGTATCACATTCGCGGCACGGTGGCGTGGTGGTCAGCACCGTCGCCTCGCAGCAAGAAGGTCCTGGGTTCCACTCCGCCCAGTGGCCTTTCTGTGTGGAGTCTGCATGTTCTCCATGTGTCTGCGTGGGTTCTCTCCGGGTTCTCCGGCTTCCTCCCACAGTCCAGAGACGTGCTCTGGGGATCAGGTTCATTGGGGACTTTAAATTGCCCGTAGGTGTGTGAATGTGAGTGTGAATGGTTGTGTGTCTCTGTGTAGCCCTGCGATTGGCTGGTGACCAGTCCAGGGTGAACCCCGTCTATCGCCTGAAGTTGGCTGGGATGGACTCCAGCCCCCCCGCGACCCTGTGTGCAGGATAAGCGGTTTGACGATTTAATCCAAAAAAACGGCTTTAAACAGGCTTGTGATGGTTGTTGCGCTTGTTGCAGAAGTGTTGATGTGCGTTGTGTAGTGTGAAAATGTCCATTCTGACGTAGCGGTCCACACAAATGAACGTTGTGCCCGTGGACAGTTCCGTGAAATATAAACACTTTATAAAACCTTTGTTTCCTGTCTTGTGTAGATTATTGCGCAACTTCGCAAGATGAACGGTGCTCATGCACTACGAACCAGTTGATGGAAACATGCATTATTTTTATTTATCTTTTTGCAACACTTCTAACCCTCGACACAGCGAAATTTAGCAGCGCATCTCATTGAAAGACGTGGCTCTAGATCATCATCATCATCATCTTCATCTTCATCATCATCATCATCGCTGGCTTGCAGCATGATAATACCAAGTAGAAATCTCCATCGTCTTTTCACATTCTGCATGACAAGATTTTATAATATACAGTAGATATTATGACAATGAAATAAAAACACCATGTGAATTTACTCCACTCTCACAGATTTCCCTCCCGAAATCCCTCGTCAGCCGCGTATCTCCCGGGGGGACGCCCTCATCGCCCGCCTGGCTCCCCTGAACGCTCCATGTCCCGCGACGACAGACAGCGAGACGCCACGGATTGTGACCGGCGCGAGGGAGGGGGGGGGGGAGATGTTTTGCCGGTGAGAGAATGAAGGTAACCCGCAGACAAAAAAAGCCCGCCGGGCGCTTGAGTGAGAAAGCTGTGTGAGCGGCGTTTACATGGCTACATAAGCACGCGGGCGTGTTCAGGAGGTCACGCGTGAAGCGGGCCGGCGACGTCAGCCGTGCACACTAACCGACTCGCGCCCGTTTGCTCCGGATGACTCGTGCCGGCACCATGGCGACCGCAGCCCAAAAATAATTGTTGTTTGCAAGAGCGGACAGCTTTCGTCGTGACCTTCGAGCTGGGGGGGGGGGCGGGGGTCAGCGATGACTCTGTTGCCATGGCGTTTTCATTTAACCTACTTTTACCACCTGCCATTCAAAGTGGAGCATTCAAAAATATGCCGAACCCCTTTTCCATCTACCAATATCTACGCCGTGTGAGCAAGTGAGGCGCCGGCGCGTACGCGCTCAGATAGATGGACGTCACAGTTCAAACTGGATATAATGAGGTCATAGGAGTCCCGAGGGACTGAAGCAGGACCGTTACACTTTGTGAGTGAGCAGACTTACACAAGCACAACAACAACAACGGCCTATTGTCTCTGAGCGTAGAGGAACGAATGGATGAAAGGACGGACGGATGAATGGGAGCTCTGTTCTCTGCTGCTCTCGTGGGGGGATGATGCACAAACTTAAAAAAATATATATATATCATTCATTAAGTTGAGTTTGGGCGGTTTTCCACTGCAGGTGTTTCAGACTCACCATCTCGCCTCACGGCTGTTGGTGACTCGAGATTACACAGCAAGGCTGTTAGTGTGTCGATAACAACAGCACAGTGGAACACATCGATCACCTATTGGACTGGATTCTCTTTTGCAATAGATCCAAAGCGTCTTCACTCCAGCAGCTCTGTCGTTTCTCACTGCAGGATTCAACTACCTCCCTAACAACAGTAACCCTAAAGTAACCGAAGCTGCACGGTTTCCACAACTATCTTTAGCAGTGAATTGAAACTCCCTCATCTTATAACCACCAGTCCAGCGTTTGGGCCTGTTGGCCGACGACAGTCTTTCCTCAACCATTATTAGCAAACCGGCGGCAATCTTAGCATGCTTTACAGTTTCCATCCCCTCAGACACCTCAATGCCAAGGAGCATTCATTTTTATTTTGACAATTGAAAAACCAATTGGGTGTGCTTCAGGATATCAACTCAACATCGTGCAATCACCACGTTTGTAATGCTGTTAACATGATGACGAAGGTCACCCACACTTAAAGAAGTTGTAATCTCAGCCAAACCCTGTTTCCTTGAGCCTAAACACAACCTTTTACTTTTCAATGAAAAAGGTTGGGTTTACTTTTCAATAGTAGCCATGTTTCCATTCAATCCTCAAGCACCGTAAAGCCCTTTGACACAAGCATTCACACACTGGTGACCTGCATCATCAGTGACTAACGTTCACACACACGGTCCCAACTACAGGAGCAATGCAATAAGAGTCCTGCCCAAGGGCACACCGGCGCTCCGGTCAGCAGCGCCTGGGATCGAACCACCAATCCGCTGACCGGAGGACGACCTGGTTTTCAGTGACTAATCTTGGCTCCGCAGCAGTTGGGTCAGAAGTTGGGGCGTAAGCTGTGCATGTCAGAATCGAGAAAGTGGAGATTTTTAACTGCAAACACAAGACGTCATCTAATCATCCACGAGAGAGAACTGGACAGGAGTTCTCCACAATTTCTTTCCAGGTTATAATTGTTTCTTTAAGGTCGGCTACTATCAGCATGTTTTCATGATTGACTCCGAGAAGCTGCCCCCGCGTTTCCCTGAACATCCGTGACTCTATGGATGGCGAAGAGGATCAAATGATTGTTTTTACAGGGAACTGGAAGTCCATCTGTAGTGAAAAGACACTGACGCATGAGAAAGGGATGTCGGCGACGTGGCCGCGATCCGGCTCGCAACAACGCCGGCGTGTGAGCGCTGATTAGCCGCCGCATCCATCAACGCGGTGTTTAGACTCCGCTGACGGACACGAGTTCCCTCCCCTGTGCAGGTGCTGCAGAGGTGGGAACGTGCGTGTTACTAATCCATGCATACCATTACACCCAGTCGTAATCAGTCAGATGTTTATTCTGGGATAAACTCGTTGTCCTGCCAGTAGTTGGATGTCTTTTCCGCTGACAACGCTTGAGTTTCTGTAGCTGTTGTTCTTTGTCTCATTGCTCAGGGTGGCTCTCAGTACCCTGCATGCATCACTGTGTTCTCATGTGGCTCGCCGTGCTCGCCTCACCCTCCCCTCATTCGTTATAATGTATTTCAACACAAGGTCACTGCAGTTGTTGAAATAGTTATTGGTTTTTCTGTAGAGGGACACAAATTGTTAAAAAAAAAAAGAGACCTTAGGTAACAAAGAAATGTTGGGATTAGCCACAAAAACAAAGACAAACCCAGGCGTTAAGTTCAGGAAGAACCTCCCAAACACAGACAAGTCGTCTCCATGTCCAGTAGATGTTCTTGCTGATTCCCCAACCTGCCTGAGGCCGTGTACTCCTTCTCTCCATGTTTGATCAACACGTCGCTTCATGGATCTACGTCTCTAAATATTGTGGCTTTGTTTGGAAGAGAAACATTTTGTTTCAATTGCTCAGACACGATGTTACCGAGGAGTCCGTGGATGTGTTCCAGTTTCGCAGCAATAAGCGTCCTTTGGAGCTGATGACTCTCCAGAGCTCCCGACTGAGGGCTCACAATCGCTGATTGGCGAAGACGTCCTGCGGGGTTTGGGGATTATTGTCTCACAGACGTTCCGTCTAGTTGAATCGATCAGGGCTTGTGCGGCGTGTCCCTACGTGTGCGTCTGTCTCTCCATGTTTCGCTCTCTTGATTGTTTCCAGAGTGTTTGTTTGGGAATTTGTTGCGTTTTCTATCACACGCAACCAAGATGTCAGCCAAGGCATTCCCTTCCTACACACACACACACACCAAACAATACCACATCAAATCCCTCTATTCCAGCCTTGTGATGTCTCCACAGTGGGACCTACGTGTGTGTGTGTGTGTGTGTGTGTGTGTGTTTGCAGAGGGCATGTTTATGAATCCTAATACAGCATGTATATAATTAGACAGGATTTACTCTGACAGCACACACACACACACACACACACACACACAGTCCAATCGCTGAGTTTGTATTTGCGTCGTCATGGCGATGCCACTTGCCCTCGGTGTCTCGGCAACGGCGGTGAGAAAGGTGAGCGCGCCACCTCCTCCTCCTCTTCTCGCACTGCGCGTTCCTCTTTGTTCTCCTTTTGCGCCGCTTCGTCTCGGCCTCTTCCCTCGCACCTCATTGTCCAACGCCCGCGATCCTTCCCTCAGCCTCACTTCCGTCCTCCCGAAAACCACAAAGAGCAAAGAAATATCAGTTTCTGTCATTTGCATTCCTTACCAGCTGTGCACACTTCCTGCTCGTCTCTCAGCGTATTTCAGTGAGGCAATAGGTCAATAGGTCGATAGGTCGCTCACACGCTACCAGCAGGAACTCAATTTCCCAGCATCCATTTCCTCGCTGAGACAAACCGGTCCTCACGCTGCGACGGGATAAAAAGCTCCAGAGCGATAGATGAGATCTGACGGGCGAGGGAAAAAGAGACGATACGAAGGGGCCAGGGGTCACGGGGTCGGGAGGTGGGAGGAGCGGGAGACGTGATGTTGGAGGGCAGGAGGCGGGGGGGAGAGGGAGGGGCGGAGCTGTAAGGTGCTTTCCCAATTCTGGTCTTAATAATAATTTATTGTTTGAAAAACACGTGGTCTTGATTTGATCTTTGAGGAGAAAGAAGGACGAGATCACACACACACACACACACACACACACACACGCACACAAACCAGTGATGTGAATGAAGAGGTTACGCTGTGTGTGTTTGTGTAAAACCTTCAGCTTTAAAAAGATGTCTCCTCTAGCTGAAGGCTCCTTCAACGAGGCCGTCCGATGAAGCTCTCTGACAGGACAAGACACGGCCGTGTTGGAAACCTAATTGGTTAATAGGACTTTCCCCAGATCTTCCCCCCCGCTCGTCATCTGGTTTCAGTCGGGGCGGCCTCTAATCGTGTGTCATGTTCACCGACGCCTGGGAATCGCCGTCCCTGCAGCAGACATGGTGGCGGAACGCGAGGTGCCGGATGGGTCCGTTGCAGTCAGCTTATAAGTGATTGACGGCTGAAGATGCTGTACCTTTGTAGCCCCTCCCCAGTTTTTTTCATTGCATCCCGTAATGCAAATCAACCTGAGATTAGACTGACGTCCACTTTCCACTGGGGAATGGCTTTGCAGCTCGTTCTACGAGATACAGCAAAACAATAAAAACGCGTTGTCGCGTCGTGACCTCCAGTTTGGAAACCACCGTTATGGTCTATGGTTGTGATTTTCTGAGAAAACACGTCAGAGGGTTTTGAAGAAGGTAAATTTGTTCTTTAATGCTCCAAAAATTGGGGTTCTTAACTAAATCTACATTAAAATTATCAGCGGTAATTGTTGTTATCCAGACAGTATAAGCAGCCGCAAGACTAAAGGTAAAGCTCTTATTCTGTGGTTGATATTAGGAAATCGCATAAAGCTCAGCGACTAATAGCTCGACTCTAAAGCCCTTTAAGGGAGCGATAACCAGAGGAGGAGGAATTTATAAGCAATGTAGGATTGTGGATCAGCAGCGAGTATGGGAGGAAGTTAATTGTCTACCATTGGCACATGGAAGAGCAGTTTCCTCCACGCACCAGAAAAAATCCCAATCGATGGGCAAACCTTAAATTGCTCGTAATCAATCTGTTAAACAACTCCTCACCGCCATTGAAAGCAACTCACATTTAAAGAAGAGCACCGGTCGGCAGCTTTGTCTTTGGCGCGTGTGTGTCGGCGCGTATCCGTGGCGAATCCCGGCCTTCGGCGCTGTGAATATTCATCGCCGGGCTGTGAGTGCTTATGAATGTGTTGAAAGTGATTTTCAATGGCCACATTATGAATTACGGCCCGGCAGAGCGGCTCATTCAGTAGCATCTGTTGCCTGACGATGTCGCTGCCAAATGCGTATGTGTGTGTGTGTGTGTGTGTGTGTGTGTCTATATGTTGTGTTCATTGTGGCAAAGCACGGGAGTGTTCTTTGTAAGGAGATTGTGTGCCAGAAAGGGGCCCCGGAACCCCTGCAGGAGACCCTTATCTGTCCCGTGTGTGTCCACGAGACTCTCTGCATTGCAGTAGTTTGATGCAAATGTCAATTTTTGATTTAGTGAAACTGTCGGTTTTCCATTCCCATGAACTGTGTGTGTCTGTGTGTGTGTGTGTGTGTGTGTGTGTGTGTGTGTTATCTTCAAAAGAAGAGGATATGAAAGGTGAATGTCAGTCTTTGATGTAAAGCTTCCCACTGCTAAACTTCAGCTTCAATCAACATCTTCAACACCCTCCCCCCCCCCCCCCCCCCCCACACACACACACACACACACAGACACACACACACACACACTTGCAGCCAATGTTGCACAATTAAGACGCCACAATGAGAATTGCTTTCTAAAAGAATCGAGACAAAAGAAAACTGACTTAGATCGATGGTGGCGGGTCCCCTGTTTGTCCCTCTCACCTGTCTCTTCCTCTGTCCCTCTCCCCCGTCTGTCCTTCTCACCCCTCTGATCCTCCCCTGCATCTGTCCCCCCCACCAGTGTGTCCCCGCCGCCCCTCTATCCCTCTGTCCGTCCCTCTCTCCCTCTCCCCCGTCTTTTTCCCTCCGTCCCACTCACCCGTCTGTCCCTCTGCGGCGCTGTCTGGGTGAAAGTTGTGGGGGCGTGTAGTGTTTGTGTTACTGTTGTGCGGGTGTGGTGCTTTAGATGATCACACGGTGAATTTGGCCCCAGACCACCAGCCCACCATCTGCTAGCCGCAGAGCACGGAGACCGCTCGCGCACACACACACACACACACACACACACACACACACACACACACACACTTAATCTCACCCTCCAAAAACAGAAGTCATGAAGTTTTGATTATTGCCTCACGATGTGTGCAGAGAATCGTGTGTGTGTGTGTGTGTGTGTGTGTGTGTTCTCCCAGCTGGCCCCCTGCGTCCGGACCTCAATCAACCCGTGCAACTGCAGAGCATCGGAGCGAGGAGGAGGAGGAGGAGGAGGAGGAGGAGGAGGAGGAGGAGGAGGAAAGGATGGAGGAAGCGATCGAAGCCACTGGAGAAAAAGGAGATGACTCTCTCTCGCTCCTTCAGAGAAGTCATATTCTTCCTGTTCCGTCCTCCCCCCCCCCCCCCTGTCACCCTGAAAGTCGCCCTCAGGGGGGTTGGATGGATAAATTGAATTCTTGCACAATGGCGGGCTGAGCCGGCTTTACAAACCCTGACCGGCGAGTGGATGTGCCCGCGACGGCGCTAGCCTCCAGGGCGTTAGCATGCTAGCACACACACAGAGAGGAGCTCTTTCTTTTATATTGATGATAGTGGTAATAATAATAATAATATAATAACAGCTATCAGAGCGGTCCGAGGACACGTGGCCTACAGCCCCCGGCTTGTGTATAAATACAACCTCTGTGGGCGGAGTCAGCGAAGACGGCGGTGACTTACGTCCTTCTCCCATTCTGAACTCTGAACTCCACGCTGACGTCCGATCGTTCCTGAAATTGACGTCATCCGTCCATCCTGTCACGGTTTGGGTTTGTTTCCTGTTTTATTTTGTAGTTCTCTGCCTCTTGTGTCCCTGTGGAGCTTCACTTCCTGCCTCGTCCTGTGATTGTTTCCACCTGTGTCCAATCACCTGCACCTTCCCTGTGTGTCTTTTGTCCTTTGTCGCGTCACACTGAATGTCTCGTGAGGTCCTGGTCCCTGCTCGTCTTTTGGGTTCTCTGCGTTTGCGTCCCGCCTTCACCGCTTCCGTCCATCCTCAGCGGCGCCGCCGCCAATGAAACACCAGGAGAGAGAAGCGCACACAGGAAGTATGATCACAACTACACATCCAGTGTCGCGCACAAAACACAGACACACACAAACACGCACACACGCACGCATGCCTGCACTCGCACACTGTGGCACCGAGGGGAGACGGGGGGAGACGGGGGGAGACGGGGTCAGACGGGACTGATTGTCTCTTGCAGTCACTCCAGAGGGAGTATTGATTTTTCCCACACTCTTCTTTCCACACACCTCTCTCTCTCTCTCGCCTCCTCCTCTTCCTCCTCCTCCTCTTCCTCGGACTCCGCCTGTGTTCCTTCTCTCTCGAACCTTCTATTTTTTCTCCCCCCCCCCCCCTTCTTGTCTTTTTCTGTTATCCTGTGCTTTTTTTTTTTAGCTCGTGTTCGACGGGTTTCTGCGATCTGGACACAACAGTGCGACGCGGATACGTAACCCCCCCCCCGGGTGCCCCCCCCTGTGCGGTCACATCCAGCCGAGGCCTTCGATTCACGCCGGTTTCACGCCCGTCAATTGCTTTTGTTATTTTTTTTTAAATGCTGGATTATGGTGCGATGAACAGATGATCTCCAGCGATATACGAGGGTCTGAGTCTGCGTTTTGGTTGCACGACTCATCATGTAAAGGAGAGAACGATCATCTGCGGTTCTTCTTTCCTCTCGTTGACCTCTGTAAAGAACATCCGTTGACCTTCGTGGGGTTGGTCTTCGCCGGGACGGCCCAGTAGGGGGCGTGGTTTTCAGACAGATGTTGGGACCTGTTGTCACAACAAGGCTCCTCAACAAGCCATCGGTTCCACACACGCGTTTGTCTTGTTCCTGCGAGCTATTTTAGGAGAGCGGCGGTTGAGCTGTTTTGGTTCTGGCCGGTGGGGAAAAAAAAAAAAAAAAACCCTCAGTCGGAGGCGCTGCGCTTAAACACACAAACACGGAGGGATGATTGTGTAGAAGGATTAGAGTGGCGGAGACATACGATAGACTGTCACGTCTGGCTGGATACCTGCGTCTGTTGTCGCTAAACATTCAAATGAACTGGTGCCTTTAACAACGACACGGGTACCGAGGCCTCCACCTAGAAACACGACCTCATCGCTTCCCTCAGTTAGTCATGAAGATCTTGTCATTTTCAAGGCGGTTTTCTGATGAGCTGCAAGCTGATGCTGGTAGAAAACATTAATCAATCAATCAATCAATCATCCTCCACGTTTTGAAAAGTTTTACCACGAAAGTCCAGAAACATGAGCTATTCTAAATATATATATTAAATATAGTAAATAAACTTTGGTATTAACAGGGAAGATCTTGGGTTTGGAAGATTGTGAAATGCTGAGCGAGGTGCAAGGAAGGATTGTGAAATGTTTACACGTTCAACGCAACGGAACTGCCTGTGAAGAATATTAGAAATTCTTCGCCATGTTTAGAAAAGATCCAGAACTAGTTGGCCAGTTCCAGGAAAATCTTCAAAGGTGCTTATGGCCGAGCTCGACCCGTCAAACTTTGCACTTCATGAGACCAGCCTGCCTCCAGTCGTAGGAAGTAAAGAGAAAGAAGCTCCAAACCTTTCGCATGTTGTTGATGTTCTTTAGCAAGAAGCTGGAGCCTCGACTGCTCCCTTTGTGTTTAAGGGAAAAGGTGGCTGGAGGGTCACGGTTATATTTAGCTTTTCTTCAAACGTAATCTTCTGTTGTGGTTGTTAATAATCAAATAATGACCTGCTTTTATAGAATAAATAATCAAATTGTGAGCCGCGTCCTTAATGCGCTTTTGGACGATTTCTGTGTCTTTGTCCCACACACACACTAAACACACAGCCAGCAGGTGAAACCAGACACACCCGTCCCAGGATCCTCGGCATTATAACAAAGGGAACCAGTCGCTTCACACACCTCGGGTCCACCTTCCCCACATCGCACGGAGGGACGAGCGCAGCGCCAGCAGGGAGGAGCCGCTCACGCGTTTGTGTGCTTTGGTGTGGCACCGTGTTCATCCCTCTGCCTGTGTGTGTGTGTGTGTGTGTGTGTGTGTGTGTGCAGCTGTGTAACCAGCCCCCGTGTGGACGGTGCCAGTCCAAACACAAACATCATTGGTTTTTAATGACGCGATTATCAGGCCACACACACACGCACGCACGCACAAACAGCGCGGCCCTGATGGGGACAAAGCCAGTGGATTTGATTAATGTCTTTAATTAATACATGGATGTATTAAACTGTTTGGAATTCTATCTGTCTCAGCATGTGTGTGTGTGTGTGTCTGCTGGTAAACTTGTGTCGGTGCATAAATTCATATTTACAAGTGTGTGTGTGTGTGTGTGTGCAGGATGAGCTCTGGGCAGCATGTGTCTCAGTAGCAGCTGTCCAGAGGCCAGGTGGCTGAACTGACCTCTCCTCACACACACACACACACACACACACTTCTTCAGCTTTACGGCGTGGCCATAAACCAAAGATAACACAAACTAAACTCCTAAATCAGCAGGCTGGATTGAGTCCTCCGACAGAAGCAGCCTCGCAGCCCTCCTGACCCGCTGAGTACGAACAGAGACACGGGCATGAGGTTTTAAACTGTGACCTCATGAGCACTGCGTGCTTCCACTTGTTTGAGGTGCGCTTTCTTTACAATGTCAGTGGGAGTCGTTCACTCATTTGGGATGTGGGACACGATGTTGGACGGGCTGAATAATGGAACGGCTCCGTTCATTCATCATTGGCTCCCATTGGCCAGATGACCTGTTGTTACTGACTTCATTTAACACCAACAGCTTAACAGAACCCCACGAGGAGATCCAGGGCCTTGGTCCCATAATGGTGAAAAACTTTTAACCGGTTGTCAATCAGTCTCATCTCATAAATAAACATCTGTACAGTTGTTCTCAGTGTGTCTGCGCAGGTACTTTTAGACCTGTCGTTCATCACATTACATCACGCTGCTGGAGACCCGCTGGAGGAAGATGGGGCCGAGTGTCCTGATGCAACCACGTGAGAAGCTATGGACCGCCAAAATAAACACCAAATGTGATACATGAACAAACCCGTATACAGGTTATTATTTGTTGTGTCGACACTCAAATGTCTAATATATTGATATAAAAATCCCAAAATGTAAATCTATACACCTGCCATCTCTTCCCCTTTCGTTCCTCCGTCACATGACCTCCTAATGGTTGCTGACTCCTCCCCTTTGTTCCTGTTTCTTATCTTCCAACCCCCAAAACACACCTTAGACTGTAGACTGCATGTGTGTGTGTGTGTGTGTGTGTGTGTGTGTGTTGGGGGGGCTGTTTGTGTCTGGTCACTGACTGTAATCCAGCAACGCAGCTCCGAGGGCCGGAACCGAGCACCGAGATTCCTGGACCCATCTGTACATTGAAATAAGCACAAAAATTATAGGGTTGGTAATCTAAAATCTAAAAATGCATGTTGGTAATAAATTTCCACTTAAAAAAAATAAAATGTGTTTTTTTACATACATACTTATAGTGAATAACAGTTTAACATAGTAATTGTTGAGAAGACGATGGAACATCATGAATCTGCATTATGTGCTGCGCCTTTTTGGTTTTGTCAGTTTGCCGAGCGCTTTAATTTGAAGAAACTCCTGTTCATTACTTCAATAAGCCGCACCGAAACGATCCAGTTGAGCTGCAGTATCCTCTGAAAGCTGCAGAGGGCTCAGCCGTGAGTGCGTATCCATCGTGGGACAACAGGTGTTGCATCCAGGTCTTTTCTAAGTGAACATGGAGAGGAATAAACGTGGTGCTTGACCCCCCCCCCACACACACACACACACGCACACACACGCACACGCACACGCGTTCTGTCCACGTCAGTTTCCGTCTCCGAGACGCTGTGCCGCCTTCCTGAGGCCAGATAAATAACGCGTCAGGTGACCGGGGGACACTGCGGCGAGCAATCAAAGTCCCCGCTGCTGTTTGACTGACAGCCAGGTGGAGACCTGCCGCTGCACACCTGGAGGGGGGAGAGACGCAGCGTGCGCGTGTACGCGTGCGTGAAAGAGCAGCCTGGACCGACGCAGTAGCAGATGCGCGCGCTCCGGTCTCTCTCTCTCTCTCTCTCTCTCTCTCTCCCCCCTCCCTCTCTCTCTCATCCACACTCTCTGGAGCAGCGCTTTGACGCACCGCGCACAGTTGGATTATAGTATTGCGCGCTGGTCACTCGCGGGGCTTTTTTTTTGGCCTTTTTTTTTGCGCTGTCTAAACCGTTTCCACCAACCGGCCATTTATACATGAGCGGATCAGTCGACATTACTCCACCGCGGGGGTTCGGTGGTCCGAAACTAAGCGGCACTGACTCCTCTCCGGACGCGTGTTGTGAATTAATAACCACGGCAGCATCACCTGGAGCGCGTCCGTGTGCTTGTGCGCGCACTAAAGTGTGGATCGAGGTGTTTTACCTGGCTGGGGTTCCGCGCATGCACAGCCACTCACGGGCGTAGTAGCGCACACCGGAGGGATTTTAAGGCACCGCATGCCGGGGACATGTGGAAGTTTGCGCCGCTGTAGGCAGCCAGAGAGCCGGTCCGCTGCCTCGTCGACCTCCCCTCTCCCTGCCCGTCCCCGGCCCACAGCCTCCGGGCGCCATCGAAACCTTTCCAAGGAGAGCCACATGTGAATTCACAGCGTGAAATTTGGGAAACACACGTCTGAAAGGGGGCAGGGAGGAGGAGGGGGGGGGGGGGGGGGCAACGAAAAGGGTAGGACAGCAACCCGTCCGCAGAGTTTGGTGAGCTGATTTCGGGGGGGATATCGGTGCTTTGTCTCTCCAACGCCCTTGGCTTTCTCGGTGTGTTTTTTTTTGTGAGTGGGTCTCACGTCGTGGCCCCCCACTTGCTGCAGTGATGGTGGGAGCTCTGTGCCCCGCTGGCCCCGGCCGCTCCCCGGTGACCGCGCGGGGGCTGCTGGTGGCCGTTCTGCTCTCCGTCCTGTGCGCCGAGGCGGACGGACAGCCTTGCCCGACCCAATGCTCGTGCACCGGGACCACGGTGGACTGTCACGGCCAGGGGCTCCGCAACGTGCCGAGGAACATACCCCGAAACACGGAGAGACTGTGAGTACTCAGTGGCGGGGGGGGGGGGGGGCTCGGCTTTGGTTGAAAACAATTTCAATTTCAACACAATGTCTTTTAATAACAAGTGCAATATAAAGTGTGACATTATCCTTCTTATAGACCCACGTTCAAAAGCATCCGCCTCACCTAAAGGTCTTTTATATTCTCATATGTTTTATATATTTATTTTAAACTGGTGTTACACTTGTATTTCTGTTATTTTAACGGCAGCGGGGGGCTTGTCTTTTTTTTTTTAACGTATGGGAATGAACACGTCAATGAGGGTCTGTAGATTCTGCTACATGCACGTGTCATTTTGTCACCATAACTGTAAAAAAAAAAGAAAAGAAAAGAAAAACAACGAGAGACGCGTGGGTCGTAATTGCGTTTTGCTTGGATGGATCGTCGCCGTCCCGCGGCGGTGATGTCGGGACGCGGCGGTGAAATCGGGACGCGGCGCGGCGGGACGCGGCGGTGAAATCGGGACGCGGCGCGGCGGGACGCGGCGGTGAAGTCGGGACGCGGCGCGGCGGGACGCGGCGGTGAAGTCGGGACGCTGCGCGGCGGGACGGGGCGGTGAAGTCGGGTCGCGGCGCCGCGGGACGCCGCACTGTTGCTTTCACATCGCAGCCTCCGCAGAGCCGCGGCAGCTTGTCCGGGGACCCGAGCGAGTTAATCAAAAACGGATTTGGACAAGTGGGCTTTGCGTTAAACAGGCCGGCGTTTCATTAAGCCCGAGCCCCCTTTGGTGGAAGGAGAATGTGCGCGCGGTGCAGCCTGCTTCATCTTCCCCTGACGCTCAAACGACAAATCCACGCAGCAAGTTTAAAAAAGAAAAGCAAAAGCTTCAGTGGCTCACCTGCTCCTCCTTGCTTTTTTTAAATTATTTTTTTTACTAAACATATTTTATCTCATGCAGAACATACTGACGCCCCCCCTCTTTAATCCTTTCTCTCCCCCAGAGATCTAAATGCAAACAACCTCACCAAAATCACCAAGGCGGATTTGGCCGGACTGAGACATCTGCGAGTGCTGTAAGTGTCAACCTGCTTTGTTTCTCTCCTCTTCTGCTTTCCTCACTTTTACAGACGTGAAAGAACAAACAGACCAAAATAAGAATCACCATGCAATTCCAACAACTCCCCCGTCAACAACAACAACAACAACAACAACACAACCGACGGATCCCAATCATATACGGCTCATTCCTTCAGCAGCCGACGCTGCCGCATGCGGCACTGCGTCTACAAGAAGCGGCGACGTTATAGTGTGTGTGTGTGTGTGTGTGTGTGTGTGTGTGCGTGTGTCCAAACAGAATAGCGGCGCACCTGTTAATGCCGTCGCGTTAATCTGCCAGTGGAAGTGTCAGGAGGCGCTTATTTTAACCACCGGGCACAGAGAGGGAAGGAGATAGCGGTCGTTAGGTGAAACCGCGGAGCGAGGAATGCATGCTGGAAGGGGGAGGATGGGGGAGGAAGGGGGGGGGGGGGGGGGGAGTCAAGTAAGAACAAGTTCCGCACCTGGGATGAGTCCAGGATGACGCAGTTATGTGTGTGCGCGCGCGCGCGCGCGTGGTTAAAAGTGAGGCAGGGTTACACATAGTTTGAATTCCTGCAGAGATGATGTCTTCTCTTCGATTGAGCGCGCGTCTGTGCGCGCGTGCCACAGCAGAGCCGCACACAACCATTGGGATTTACATTAGAGCCGCAACAGTCAGTCGTTGGATTTTTGTTATCTATTCATTACAAAGCAATGTATTCATTATTTTAAAGTTATACATTTGCAATGCCCTCTGGGAAGCCGTTTTTAAGTAAATGCGTCCGGGCCTTTTACTTTGAAGGAACATTTCTTGTAATCTAACCATGTTCAAACCATACATACATGTGCAGGCAATGCATGCCGCGGAATTATAGCTTTCTTCCACTGCCTCTATCAAAAAAGTAGTTCAGCTTCTCAAAAGTAAGACAGAACCTCTTCTGCTCATGTATGACAGCCATTGAAGTATTTTGTGGCTTTGGCCTTTGTTAAAACCAGCACTTTGAGGGTGTTACTACCTCAGGCATTGTCAGAGGGGGTTTCCCAGTATATTTTGATATGAAATAAATGGTCGGCAAAGCAACGATGCGAGCTGCATGCGTGGACACCATACGGCCTAAAGGATGCGTGTGTGGCTGCCCGGCCTGGTCAGCGAAGGGCTCCTGGGGGAGTCTGGGTGGCGTAAGTGAACGGGCAGGAACAGCCATGTGGTGAGATTGAGGCTAAATTGGATGATAGACTCCAACTGATGGGCCAGAGTCGATTCTGGGGCTTCCATTGAATGACCGTCTGCTTCTGATTGTCTCTTGCTGTTCATTTTCCATCCCCAGCAATCTATTTTTCCCTCTCTTTTTATTCACACCCGCTGCCACTCGTCTCGTCCCCCCCCGTCTCCTCTCCAAAGTCAATCGTTGGCCTCCCGTGTCCTCTCTCTCTCGCTCTTATCTGTGGCCCCATTTTCTCTTATTCTCTGGCCACCGAAAGGTGTCGTCGCACAAATCACCGCCGCCACCTCGGCCACTCCTCCTTCTCTGCCCGGTGCTGTTTGTCTCACTTGGTCTCTCTCGTGTTTCCTTCCCAGGCAGCTGATGGAGAACAAAATTACCTCGATTGAGAGAGGGGCCTTCGGGGACCTGAAGGAACTGGAGAGACTGTGAGTTACACTTTTGAACCGGAGACGCCGCCGCCGCCGCCGCCGCTGCTCTCTCCTTGAATCCTCATGGACGCTTGTGTGGAAACTGAACATGTGCTGCTTACGTTTTTTTTGTTGAAAAAATGCAGCAGAGAAAGTGCACCGTTCAATTTTTTTTATTTGAATGGAGCTTACGATGTTGCTTCAGACAACATCGTAAGCTGTTCTGGATCATTTCATGCGTTTCTTTCGCCCGTCTGGTTTGCAGACGTGAGTCGCGGAAGTCGCCCACAATGTCTTAATTTCCGTCCTGAAGTTTCAGATTACGCGAATCAGTACTTCGCCGTGTTTGTTTCCAGTATTTGAAGTCCTAGAAGTTGGCACATCGTGTGAGTTTCTGACGTGATCTGATCTAATTCTCGACGGCGGATCGTTAAGGTCATCAAGGCGGCTTGGACCGAGGACCAAAGATTTCACCGTGTCCAACTGGTTTGAGGCCCGGTGGTACTGGCTTTCAAACCGACCTTACACAGGGGCCTAAGTGTGCCACTACAATCTGGCCATTGGGCGCCAAAATAAAAGAGGTCTGTAACTCAGCAGATAATATATTTTGAAGGAAAAATCCACCTCCCAGTATGAACATAGCCTTTTAAAATGCTCTAGGAACCAAGTCCATTTAATCCAGTTATTCTCTTCCCTTTGTCCCTGTGGACAAGAATAAGTCTGGGACACATTGGCCCCTGCAGATGTGCACGATTGCTGCAACATCAGTGTATCTTTTGTCCGAATTCTACACCCGCAAACTAAACAGAGGGCCTCCGACTCCGTATCCGCTTCTCTTCATACAACCAAGGTCTCGACCTGGTGGCGTTCAAGTCTCCGCCCTCCTCCCCCCCATCCGTGTGTCTTCATAAATGCTTTTTCCCATGACGCGCGGCTGCCAGCGCCTGTCTCCGAGAGGGACATTTGGCAATCGAGGGTCACGGGCAGCGGCCGCCTGAACAGCCAAAGGTTCTTATAGCGTCGGCCCGGGGAATCACTGGCATTCAGCATCCGACCCCGAGGCGGTTATGGCATAATTAAGTCTCGCTGGTGTGTGAGGGAGCGAGACAGACGGGGGGGGGGGGGGGGGGGGGGGGGGGACGATGGCGACCCCTGACTGCTGATATGTCCATTGTGTCGACTGTCAACTTTGCTTGATGTGCGAGCGGCTCGCCTACGCGGGTGTTTGTGTGTTACGCGGCTCGACTGCCAGCCAGTGACACGCCGGAATGCAGCAGGCCGTGACCGAGTCGGGGGAGATTCAGAGACACGCCGCTAATTAAAGGCACATCGGAGAGACAAATAAAACACAGTAAACACAGGCATCACCTGAATGCACACAGAGACATCCCCCTGTGCACAAACGCACATGCAGTACGTGATCCAAATGAAGGGGATGTCCATGCTGCTGACGGTGGATTCTCCAGGAGACCGGCTGCCGTCTCGGGCGTGCCGGCTTCTCTCTCGGCTGCCGGCGGGCCGTCATTGTTGACAGAGCGAGCCGCTGGAAGGAATCTGCTGCCCGTGCAACCGGTGCTGCTGGGTCCCGTCCAGCTGAGCGGGTCTGGGGAACTCCTGCCCAGAGCTGCAGACAAAGAGGGCGATATTTCTCCCGCTGCAACGGTCAAACCTCGAGCGCGATCGGCCTGCGTACCAAGAGGTCGTGCACACGTACACGCGCGTGTTACGCAGCAAACGCTGGCAGCAGATAAGGTGTCCGTCCTGGAACCTTCTGACGCCATGTGGCGGTTCCTCCCGGTGACCTTTCGGGGGGGGGGCTTTCAACTGTAATACAGCGTCTCTGGTGTGGCATGTTCACAAACACAAAAGGTGGAGTCGGAGACATCAATGCGCCCCCCACCCCCCACCCCCCTCCCCCCCGCAGACGCCGGACAATAGCACGTCTCTGGAATTTGGAGTCTTGGGGGGCTCATTTCAAAGGCCTCCGTGCTCTGGGGGTCTGGAGGGGGCGCCTGCTGGGCACCGCTGCCCCGGAGCAGAGGGCCCTAAGCTGGCCTGACGGATCCGCAGTGACTGCCCCCCATGGTTGAGGAAAACGGTTCTTCTTCTCAGCCCCCCCCCCCAATTTATTTTTTTGCCACAGGCCCTGGAGAGCTCGGCAGGTCGGGGTCAGGTGTTGGGCAATGGCTCGGGGCCGGTGGGGGGGGGGGATAGGCATGTCACAACACAAACATGCACACGCACAACAATGCGTATGGACACAGTCTTTAATGCGCATTAACTTTGCGCAAGGCTGCTTTGTCAGTACTGATTTTATCCTGACCCCCCCCCCCCCCCCCCCCCCCCTCGCACTTACACCTCATTCAGCCTTTCACCTCTTGTTTTCCACCCATACCCACCCGTCCCGTTCCGTCGCTCCACGGATGTCATACATTCCTCCGTCTCCCTGCAGATGATGGAGAATAGGAACTCTCTGATCCTCTTATCCGCCTCTCACTGGTTCACGGGTCCCCGTCCCCGTTGGAAGCCTGCGAGCTGGCAGCAGCAGCAGCAGCAGCAGCAGCAGCAGCACAGTGGCAGAGAGAAAGGAAAGAGTAATTACAGGCATTGCCTCAGATGATTAGCCTGTAATTGGGTGATGGCACATTCACAGATGAATAACCGTAGAACAGATTACAGGCAGAAAGACGTGTCTGTCAGCGGCCGTCACAAACTACGCGATTAAAGCTCAAACTAAGCGAGCCAGTTGTAATATGCAGATGTGATAATCACAGCAGCGAGGCTGTAGAGCCACATATGGATTCCCAAATAAAGCGCTGGATTAGGGCCAGATTATTAGTCTGTGGTTTTCTGGTTTTACTGAGCTTCACTACTGTTCCCTCTCAAAAGAGGATCCTTTCTGATCGATATTCAGTCCCTGCAGCGGCCACTTTGTCATCTGTCGATAAACTGGTGGACTCTTTAACGCCACCGGATGGGAGTGATTTTTGGATTTCATAGCTGTGTTTCCAGGTGTCTGTCACTAAATAAAATGAGGTTGGAGCGCTGTGACACTTTGGCTGGTTCGTCACCACCAGAGATTCACACTGACTGGTCGGTTTAAAGGGGGGATAGAACGTCTGGGACAGAACTTTGGTTACAGCACTATGAGTGTATGCAAACTTGTAGTACTACACAAGGGTGTGAGCTGTTAGGAGTGTGTGTGTGTGTATTTTATGTTCGTCTGGCTATGCATGTGTGTGTGTGTGTGTGTGTTTACTGTGTGGTTTGCGGCACTCCAGCATCTGTTTATGATTGCAGGGATTATCAC